>NC_061115.1:17660922-17697741 GCF_002878395.1 Capsicum annuum
AGTATGAACTTCAGCGTGAAGTGGTCGGGTTCACTCCTTCTAGAGGAAGGGATTCGTGTACTGATTGCTTGCCTTAGCTTCTATATCCCTCACTTGATAGATTGTCATTTGTTAAAATGAATTTCTTATTGCTCTAAACGAGCTACATGACTCAGGTAGCTTGTCTCTAGAACCTCCACTTCCCACATCGAGCTTAGAAACCCGGTCTTTTTCATTAAAAAAGAAAGATTTTAGCAATTCTCATCAAGGAAGAGGTCCCATCGCACATTCGATTCATGAACAGAGGATTCGTAAACAGACAGGCTTGACATTCCTTAGAAAGCAGAAAAGAGAGGATTTGCAAGATCAAGAAAAGTCGAATAGCAAATAGAATGACCTAAGAGCAAAAGTCTTGGAAGAGCGAGCGCAGGGAAGGATATTTCTTTGAATAAAGAAGTAATTTCAAACTTACTTCACTTCTCTCGTTTATACTGTTTTTCAAGGTCGGATTGAAATCTTCATTCCTTTTCTGAAGGAATTCGATGAAGAAGTCATCTATCTTATAGAGCTTTTTCGTCTCCTCTCTTTAAACTGAGAAAGAAGAAAGAGGTCCCTCGACTTTTATTTCAATAAGTGTCTGTAGACACAAAGTAGTGTGATATATTGCTTTCTTTGTTAGGTTGAATGAAGTTCGATGTCTTTTGTTCACTTAATTAAGTAAAGTTGTGTATTTGTTTGGTTTGGTTTGTTGTGTTTGCATGTATGGTATGAGACAAAACCTAGTCTAAAGTGTTCACTACTTATGTGAATTGTGAATATAAATAATAAAGACTTTTTCGTAAAAATGTGCATGTGAAAGTTGAAAGAAAGTGTACTGTAGATGTGCTTATTAAGCCTTTCCAGCTCTTAAGCTTCTCCTTCTTCCTTGAGTCAACCCTAATCTTGCTAGTTCAGTTCGTATGTTTTACATGAGCGCATTGAAGTTGAACTAGTGTGCATGGACCTTATCCACACATTTTTCGGCCTAGACGCTAATAAGACGAAAACCCACGACTCAAGTGTTTTCGATCTTTGTTTTTGCGCGAAAGTATCATAAAATCCTGAATGGAATCCAGCCTTACCCAACCGAAAGCAAACGAAAGAGGGGAGGCCGGGAACATACATTCATGCCGGGAACATACATTCATAATTGATTCATATTCTATCCTCGGATGGGAAATCTCAAAGCTCTTTTGCCAGCTTAGCGTCTTGATGGTCTGTTCAATCAGTTGATTATGTCAAAACAGGGAACAAAAGACTTGCTTTTGTTCCAGTTTCTGATTCAAGAATGTTCCTATTATTTTTGAACGTTAACGTTTCGGTGAGTCACACCTCCAGAATATCTAGAACCGGTTGGGATTGGTTCACTAAATATCCGGAGAAAGGCAAAAATCATTTATTCTTTTTCATGATATTCTTTGCTTTACTACCAGGTAGTCGAAAATCAATTCATCCGAAATTCCACTGTCCTTTCAAGAATGGCATGAACATTAATTAGTAAAAAAATAATAATTCAAATAAGCAACCCGACCCCCCTGCACAAAATCTGCAACCCCGCCCAAATTCCCGTTCGTCGATTCCACCCCATTTCCATCGATTCCCGCTGCTTGGAGGATACATTTGTGCAGTAGCTGTAGTTTGAAGGGGCTATGTGGTACTACTAGATCTTGAGAAAGACAGTATAAACACAACTAAAACCTCTTTTGATTTGGCTAGTTAATCAAGCTAGCTAGCTGGGGGCTACATTAATAAGATAAACAAAATAAGGTTAGTAGATTTTTCCTTCCTAGTTCTATGTACTTGTAGCTTTATTTGTAATACAATAATTAGAAAGAGGAATTGATGACTACTTTTAACTACGAATTGACCAAAATACTTATAAAAACAGTACTATCTTTTTCTTTTCTTTTTTATGCTTGAGAAGGATAACTTGATACAATGTATGTGTTTTTTGATATGTGATCAGTAGTGCTAACTATGAATATATATATATATATATATATATATATATAGAGAGAGAGAGATTGTAACTCTCTCTGTGTGTGGGTGCAACTCTAAGCATCAAGGTAGCTACAATTGGAGGTTGAGAAAGACAAACATAATGCAAGATGGAAAAACTTTAGCAGATAATATAAATTCGTAAGAAAAAGTAATTGGAAAGGGAAAGGAAATTGGCAAAGATAGGGATAGGAGGCAGCTAGTGCTATGCTGTGTAGCGGTATTCTTGGAAGTGAATGAATACAAGCAACTTGTTAAAGTTAATTCTTTATTTTTCTTGTTAGATGCTAGCTAAAATATGTATTGTAGTTTGCTCAAAGTATTTTTTTTTTCATATTTGGTAGTAGCTAAAATTTCTTTGGTAGTAATTTTAGTTAGCTTAAACTATATATTTTTCATATTTGTCCTAATTATTATGCTTCGTTACATAATTTTAGTTAGTTGAAAGTTAAAAAAAGTAATGGAAATTTAGTTTTAGTTAGTTCAAGATTCAATTCTAGTATAAGAAATTTCCTTTTACTTAGTTCAAAATTCAATTTTAGCTGAAGAAATTTCCTTTTAGTTAGTTGAAGATTCAATTTTAGTTATTATGATTCATTACATAATTTTAGTTGGTAATTTCCTTTCAATTCTATCAAGTAATTTAGGGTCTATTTTTATTGATACTCTATTGTAGTTTTAGTATGTTGGTGGTTTGTGTATGGTGATTTTAAGCTAAAATACGAGAAAATAAGAATGCAAAAATTTTTGTTATTTTGCGTAATGATCAAGTTTTTTTAATTCTTCTAGCCTAATGGGTTGCTTGGAATTTGATGTTACAGTTTGATAGAATCCGAATTCAAGAAAAGGATTACTTTGCTATTTTCTCGGTGATCGCTTATCTCTTTCACCTTAATTTAGGTCAAGCTACGGTAAGTTGACTTCTCTCTAATTTGTTATAATGAAACCTTGTTATTTTTCATATTGAATTCTAGTGAAGCCGTGTGTGGCCTTGTTCGATTCACTAGCATTGTTGTTATCTTCTTGTTATTCTTCATATTAAAATCTAGTGAAGCCGTGTGAGACCTTTTTCGATTCACTAGCATTGTTGTTGACATCTTGTTGGTCTTGTTGTTGCTTGTTTCTTGTATTGTTAGGATTTTTTAGTTTTGAATGTGGTTTTATTTTGAGACTTAGTTGCTTGAAAATGGTTATGCGTAGGGACTTTAAAGGAGATTTTTTTGTTTTGAATGCGGTTTTATTTTGACACTTAGTTGCTTGAAAATGGTTAAGTTTAGGGATGTTGAAGGAAATTTTGTGTTTTGAACGTGGTTTTGTTTTGACACTTAGTTTCTTGAAAATGGTTACGTGTAGGAGCTTTAAAGGGGATTTTTTTGTTTAGAATGTGGTTTTGTTTTGACACTTAGTTGCTTGAAAATGATTAAGTGTAGGGACTTTAAAGGAGATATTTTTGTTTTGAATGTAGTTGGTTAGGTGACTTAGTCGCTTGAAAATGGTTAAGTCTAAGGACTTTGAATGGGATTTTTTTTATTTTGAATGTGGTTTGTTAGGTGACTTAGTCGCTTGAAAATGGTTAAGTCTAGGGACTTTGAATGGGATTTTATTATTTTGAATGTGGTTTGTTAGGTGACTTAGTCGCTTGAAAATGATTAAGACTAGGGACTTTGAATGGAATTTTGTTGTTTTGAATGTGGTTGGTTAGGTGACTTAGTCGCTTGAAAATGGTTAAATCTAGGGACTTTGAATGAGATTTTATTTTTTTGAATGTCGTTTGTTAGGTTGAAAAGTGTTAGCTTTAGGGACTTTAAAAGAGATTTTTGTTTTGAGACCTAGTTGGTTGAAAATGGTTAAGCGTAGGAAATTTAAAGGGAAATTTTTAGTTTTGAATGTGGTTTTGTTTGGAGACTTAGTTGATTGAAAATGGTTAAGTGTAGGAACTTTAAAGGGGATTTTTTAGTTTTGAATGTGGTTTTGTTGTGAGACTTAGTTGCTTGAAAATGGTTAAGTGTAGGGACTTTAGAAGTGATTTTTGTTTTGGAATGTCGTTTTGTTTTGACACTTAGATGCTCGAAAATGGTTAAGTTAGGGACTTTAAAAGAGATTTTTATTTTGGAATGTGATTTTGTTAGGTGACTTGGTTGGTTGAAAATGGTTAAGTTTAGAGACTTTAAAAGGGATTTTTATTTTAGAATGTTGTTTTGTTTTGACACTTGGTTGAAAAGTGTTAGCTTTAGGGACTTTAAAAGTGATTTTTGCATTGGAATGTGATTTTGTTTTGACACTTACTTGGTTGAAAATGGTTAAGTTTAGGGATTTTAAAGGAATTTTTATTTTGGAATGTTGTTTTGTTTTGACACTTGGTTGAAAAGTGTTAGCTTTAGAGACTTTAAAAGAGATTTTTGTATTGGAATGTGGTTTTGTTTTGACACTTGGTTGGTTGAAAATGGTTATGTTTAGGGACTTTAAAAGGGATTTTTGTTTTAGAATGTTTTTTTGTTTTGACACTTAGATGCTCGAAAATGGTTAAGTTTAGGGACTTTAAAAGAGATTTTTGTTTTGGAATGTGTTATTGTTAGGTGACTTGTTGGTTGAAAATGGTTAAGTGTAAGGACTTTATAAGGGATTTTTGTTTTTGTTTAAGTTTGGGTACTTTAAAGGAGATTTTTTTGTTTTGAGACTTAGTTGCTTGAAAATGTTTAAGTGTAGAAACTTTAAAGGAGAATTTTGTGTTTTGAATGTGGTTTTGTTTTGATACTTAGTTGCTTGAAAATAGTTAAGTGTAGGAACTTTAAAGGGGATTTTTTAGATTTGAATGTGGTTTTGTTTTGAGACTTAGTTGCTTGAAAATGGAACCAGAATCTTTTGCTAGGCTTTTTCTTCTTGATTTTCTTTTTGCTGCAACTGGACATTCAGTGGTTGGATGTCCCAAGTTACCACAAATATAATAAAGATCTTTAATAGCATTAGAACTTTTATAAAAGCCCAACCCAACCTTTTCATAGTGAGTTCTTATACTGACCCTTCAGGCCATTTTTCATATTTATGCTTATCTTCACCGTTTGAGCATCTCCATAGCTTCCCCAAGTCATTTATGACTTGTTGGGACTGAGATTATGGTTACCGAGCAGTTCGTTTGTTTTTTAGAGCCAATTTTCTGTTTAGAAGTCTTCGTTGGTTTCAAATGGATATCGATCAAAACCTTCAGCGAAACGATCTCGGATGAAAATTTTGACTACGCCAGCATATCCAAAATATCGATTTTAGTCTAGGTAGACCTTTGGTTCAGGTCCCAATGCACCCTAGCTCATTTCAACATATTAGTCGAAAAGTCATAAAATCGAAGCTATATATGTGGGCCACACTTTTTGCCTAAACTACCTTTTATAGAAGTTTTGATGATTCCAATGAATTTGGATTGTGGTTTACACTCAAATTTCACTATTGAATCATATATTTTGAATTCCAAATGAGTTCTGAGGGTCAAAAATAAGTTTTTGACTTTGCTGTCACAAGGTACTGCGTCTTTTCACCGAGGGGGTCTATAAATAGATCCCAAGGTCGTGATTTTGGGGATTTTTTCTTTCACATTAAGAACCTAAAACCCTAAATGGGTGTGATAACTCAAAATTGAGTCTTGTGGGTGTCTAGGGAGCTTGATAAACATCTTTTATCATGATTATCATCTAGATTAAGGTAAGATTTCATCACTTTATTAGTGAATTTTATTGTTCTTGACCCAAAAATTCCAATTTATGTTAGGGCTTGATTTAGCCCAAAATTTCATTTGTTAGCACCCATCAATTGAGGGTTATGCTTCCTTGGTGATAAATGAGCATTGGGTTGACTTTGGAAACTCGATTTTCGTATGTGGGACTCATTTGGGGTTTTTGGTGTCGTTTTTGAACCCGAAGCACAATAGTGCAATATGGGTATCGTTAGACTTGTATTGATGAGTAGATTATATTTTTGATAGTGTGATGACATTTTGGGGATTGTGAAGTAAAGACGAGCATGTGGTGCTTGAAGTGTGATTTTGCGGTTTAGCCTTGAGGTAGGCTTTTGTCTACTCTTCTTCATAGATGATGTATGATATATATTGCGTGTGAACATGAATGTTAAGATTGATATTGAATAGAATGGATTAGTATTGAATATACATATAAGGTTGGAGATTAGATAGGATTTTGAACCCATGGGTTGAATTACTTAATACCCTTATAGAATCCTATTGCCTTCTCCCTAGTTTGGGTAAATTTGTAGCATGGATATGATATAATGCTATGCTTGGAATATGGTTTTAGCATTTAAGCATGATTTGTATATTTAGCCTTATTGGGGTAGTGTGATAGTTTTGGAACTGTAAGTTTGGTAGAGTTAACTTGACTACTCTTGTTTCTAGTTGAAGTTACTATCTTAGGCATTAATATGGCTTGCTTGACATCTAGAGGATGAAATAGATACCTTAGCATAGTTTGGAGTATAGTATGCCTAATTATGGAAATTATGAATTAGAATTGGGACGATCCGGCCCACTTAGGCCAAGATTTATGTTAGCCTTTGTGGGCTTAATTGCGGATGGTAGACCTAGTTGAGACTAATGAGCCTTATTTATGAGAATTACTTGGTGAATTGATAAATTATGATGATTTTCGTCGGATTATGATTAGTGGCCCATAGAGATGAATTTTCTTCTTTATTATCATATTTGGCCCATAGAGATGTATTTTCCTCTTAATTATGATATTTTACCCATAGAGATACATTTCCCTCTTAATTATGATATTTTGCCCTTAGAGATGCATTTTCCTCTGAATGATGATATTTGACCCATAGAGATGCATTTTTTTCTTAATTATGATATTTTGCCTATAGAGATGCATTTTTCTCTTAGTTATGATAATTGACCCATAGAGATGTATTTTCCTTGGAATTATGATATTTGACCCATAGAGATGTATTTTTCTCTTAATTATGATATTTTGCTTATAGAGATGCATTTTCCTCTTATTTATGATATTTAGCCCATAGAGATGATTTCCCTCTTAGTTATGATTATTGAGCTTATAGAGACGATTTTCCTCTTGGTCATGATGCATAACCTATAGATATGAGATGTCTAATAGTGGCGATATGCTTGTTGATATTATGCCTCCTAGATGTGAGATGCCTCCTATATATGAGATGATTATAGATATGATACGATTTATAAATATGATTATTGATACGAGTCCTGGATATGTATATGGGCCTAAGCAATGATTCTGATGTTGTGATTATTCCAGATAAATTGATGGGCGAAGGGTCATGTTATGGTACTGATTATATATCCAAGAAGTGTTTATCATTGTGAATGATGTGATTGTGATTTATGAATATGAATATGTATATGTTTGTAGACACATCTCTCTGGTATAAAATAGAGGAAGATGCAAAATGATGCTTATTATTCCATTGATTGAATACTGGTGATGGCATGCATAGGTTTGGTACGTTCATGATTATTTACCATTATGCGTTCCCAAAGTCTCGGAGTTTTCCCCAACTCGAAGACTAGCTCCTAGTTCAGTTTATAAGATACTGAAACTAGTATTACATCAATAGTTCAAACACAATGAACAACTCTAAAAATCAATGCTAAAACTCTTAGCTGGATTCTATACTTAGGACCAGGCTTTTTAAGGTGTTTCTTCAGTGATTGAGTAGCACTTCGTGAAGTCAATCTGTCGATTCTGATTTTCTGCTTTGTAAGTGCGTAGTTTATTCTGAATGATGCATGTTCTATTTAAGCACAACTCTTCAAAAGAGTCATTCTTTATTTCAAACTCTCCCTTCAATCATAACTCTCATTGTATAGAGTTTTACTTCAAATGAGACTCCTTCTTCATTTCCAACTCTTGTCTTCTTTGTGTTGTAGTCAAACTCCAACTCTCCAAAGAGTCCTTTAAAATGTACGTTTTGCATAGACATCTTCAATTTTAGAATCTTTCTCCTTCTACACATAGGACTCTCAAGGATATGCTCAGAAGTGAAACTCCTTCACATTGGACTCCTTTTTCATCTCAACTTGCTTTCAGCTGCACTGAATTAACTAATTCTGATTTATAATTATTTATACCATTGACCGCACTCTTGAACTTGTCGGATCAGTGGAACACATACGTATATCAACTTGTTTTATTCATATTGTCATTCATCAAAATTTTAAGGTTCCAACACATTTATAGCTGACTAATGCAACAATTAGTAGTTAAAAGTTTCAACTACATATATAGTGCTACAATCAATGTTATTAAACCATCAAACAAAATATAATAATATCTAAGTTAACATCACAATATAGCAATCATTTTCAAAATAAGAAGTCACAATAAATAACTTACTCGGTGGAAATACGGTGAGTGTTCCCATGAGTTCAGCAGGATGCTCATTTGAACGGCAGCCGAAAAGACTTCTGTCTTTTTCTACAAAGCAAGAGTATTTTCCATCAGCAAATTTAAAGAACTTATCTAAAATAAAGCAAAGTGAGTATTTCCCATCTTTTGATGAAGAATCTATAAAATCAAAGAAAGAGAGATAGTCGAAAGATAATTTTATTCCTTCAGCATCCAGACTTTAAATACAATAAATAACAACAACCTACAGCTAAACTTAAGAAACAAATATACAAAACTAGACTCCTACAATAGGAGGAGTCTTCTACAAATACAAACAGATAATAACTATACATTTAAATTATTCTAATACTAATAATATAAAATAATTATGCTTAATACACCCCCTTAAGTTAGGTGTGGTGCAACAACGCCTAACTTGGAATGACACCTTGCAAAGGCTGGTTCTGGCAATGGCTTGGTAAGTGTATCGGTAAGTTGATCACAAGCATGAGTGTTTTTGACAATAACTTGACGAGCTTGGACTTAGTTCCTAACATAAAAAAGTCAACAGCAATATATTTCATACGGCTATGGAACACTAGATTATGATAAAGATAAGTGACACCGACATTGTCACAAAAGATCATGGGTGTATTTGGAATAGTGATACATAATTCATTGAGCAAGTTGTGCACCCATGTGAGTTCTGCAAGAGCATTTGCAATTGATTTGTACTCTGCTTTAGTAGATGAGCGAGCTATAGCTTGTTGCTTTTCTGATGACCAACTGACAGGATTGTGGCCAAAGAAAAGAACATAGCCCGATGTGGATACTCTGTCATTTGGGTCTCCCACCTAATCAGCATCAGCATACGTGAAATCCTAGAAGTCTTTCAAGATGATCGCCCAGGAATACCACCTGATAGGGAGATAGATTTTAGCATTGATGTGTTGCCAGACACCCGCCCCATCTCTATTCTACCATATAGAATGGCTCCAATAGAGTTGAAAGAGTAGCTAGCAGACCTCTTAGATAAAGGTTTCATCTATTCTAGTGTTTCTCCCTGGGGTGCACCTATACTTTTCGTGTGAAAGAAAGATGGTTTCCTGCATATGTGCATTGATTACCGCCAGTTAAACAAGGTCGCTATCAAAAATAAGTATCCGTTTCCTAGGATTGATGATTTGTTTTACCAACTTTAGGGTGGTAAGTGTTTTTCTAAAATAGACCTTCGATCAGGATATCATCAATTGAAAGTTAGGGAATGGGACATTCCCAAGTCAGCTTTCCAAACCAGATGTATCCTTCATAGACCTAATAAATATGGTCTTCCAACAGTTTCTAGAGTTGTTTGTCATAGTTTTCATTGATGATATCTTGATTTATTCCATAAGTGAGGAGGACCATGCCGATCATCTCTGAATTATCCTCCAGACTCTCAAAGGTCATAGGTTGTATGCAAAGTTCTCCAAGTGTGAATTCTGGTTAAATTCTATTAATTTCTTGGGGCACATTGTGTCTAGTGAGGGGATCAAGGTTGATCCCCAAAAGGTTGAGGCAGTTAGAAAATGGCCCAGACCCACAAATCCAACTGACATTCGGAGCCTCTTGGGTTTGGCGGGTTATTATAGAAGATTCGTAGAGTTTTTCTTCCATAGCTACACCACTTACTAAGTTGACTCAGAAAAAGGTAAAGTTTTTGTGGTCTAACTCTTGTGAGAATAAGTTTGAGATGTTGAAAGACAAATTGACTACTGCTCCTGTTTTGACTCTTCTGGAGGGTATAGAAGGCTTCGTTGTATACTGTGATGTATCCTGAGTGGGACTTGGGTATGTTCTTATGCAGCACGGTAAGGTAGTGGCTTTGTATCTAGGTAGTTAAAGGTGCATGAGCGGAACTACCCTACTCATGACTTAGAGTTAGCGGCTTTGTTTTTTCCACTTAAGATCTGGCGGCACTATTTGTATGGGGTACATATTGATATATTTACTGACCACAAGAGTTTATAGTATGTTTTCTTGCAGAAAGAATTGAATCTCAGGCAGAGGCGATGGTTGAAACTTTTAAAGGACTATAACATGAGCCTACACTATCATCCGGGCAAGTCGAATGTGATAGCTAACGCCCTTAGCAGTTTATCTATGGGCAGTCTTTCTCATGTGGGAAAGGAAAAGAGGGAGATGGTAAAGGATATTCACCGACTTGCAAATCTAAGAGTGCAACTTTTGGATTTCAAGGATGGAGGAGTGGTTGTTCATGAGATAGATAAATCTTTCTTTTGTGCAGAAGTTAAAGAGAAACAGGTTAAAGATCCCATATTGATGTAGATCAAGAAAGATGTGGGTCAACAAAAGGTAATGTCATTTAAAATTGGTGGTGATGGTATTTTGAGATACCAGGGTAGGTTGTGTGTGCCAGATGTAGATGGTCTAAGGAAGAGAATCCTTGACGAATCTTACATATCGAGGTATGTTGTTCATACTGGCTCTACTAAGATGTATCATGATTTGAAAACCATTTATTGGTGAAATAATATAAAGCGTGATGTGGCTAACTATGTTGCCAAGTGTTTGAATTGTCAACAAGTTAAAGTGGAACATATGAGGCCAGGTGGTTCTTCTCAAGAAATAGCTTTGCCTTTGTGGAAGTGGGAGATGATTAATATGGACTTCATTATAGGACTTCCAAGGTCTCGAAACCAGTATGATTCCATTTGGGTGATTGTAGATAGGCTGAACAAGTCAGCTCACTTTTTACCTGTCATGACTAATTATTTGGGAGAGGATTATGCCAAGCTGTTTATTACAGAAATAGTTCGTTTGCATGGGGCGCCGGTTTCCATCATATCTGACCGAGGTACACAGTTTTGGAGATCATTTCAAAGGGGTTTTGGTACACAAGTGAATTTGAGCACAACTTTCCATCCTCAGACAGATGGTCAACCTGAGCGCACCATCCAGACCCTTGAGGATACGTTGAGGGCCTACGTGATTGATTTTAAAGGTAGTTGCGTAGATCACTTTCCATTGATAGAGTTCGCATATAATAATAGTTTCTATTCTAGTATTAAGATGGCACCATTTGAGGAATTGTATAGGAGAAGATATAGGTCTCCGATAGGATGGTATGAAGTAGGTGAGATGCAGATGTTTAGGCCTGATCTTGTTCATCAGGCAATGAAAGATGTGAAAGTCATTAGAGAATGACTTAAGATAGCTCAGAGTCGTCAAAAATCCTATGCTGATGTTAGGAGAAGAGATCTAGAGTTTGAGCTTGGAGATTGGGTGTTTCTAAAAGTTTCTCCTATGAAGGGAGTCATGCGGCTTGGGAAGCAACAAAGTTGAGTCCTCGTTATATAGGACCATATTTGATTTTGACAAGGGTAGGTCAAGTTGCGTATGAGTTAGAGTTGCCTGCTAGTTTGGGTTCTGTTCATCCGGTATTTCATATATCTATGTTGAAGAAGTGCATTGGAGACCATTCGTTAGTGTTGCCTGTTGAAGAAATCAAAGTGAAAAACTCCTTATCCTATGAAGAAGAGCCTATAGAAATTTTGGATCACCAAGTTAGAAGATTGAGGAACAAAGAGATAGCATCCGTTAAAGTGTTATGGAGAAACCAGAAATTTGAAGAAGCAACTTGGGAATCAGAAGTTGACAACCAAACCTTTTTGATCCAATGGAAGGTACAATCCTTGCCTTATTCTTTGTATGCCTTAGTATGCTTGAAATTATGCTTGTCTGTTTCTCGCGTCAATATTTGGAGACGAATGTTCCCAAGGGGAGGATATTGTAACACCCCAAAGTTTTTCCTGGCTAAATTTTTGTCCTTAAAGTATCAAGCATTGGCTTCTAGGATAATTTATACTTTTTTTCCTGGTGGAATTCCTTAGATTTGAAATTTCTAGGGCTTGACTATTTCAATCTAGAGTTCCTATAATTTATTTTGGTGTGTGTAAACTCACTACCACAATTCAAATCAACAGGCTTCCTTCCAAAGTTCTTAAAGGTAAATAACACCTTATGAAATTCTATTTGGCAAAACACCTTCTTATCAATTATTAAGATATTTTGGTTGCCTATGCTTTGCCCACACTTAATCTCATGGAAGGAGTAAATTTGATCCTAGATCCACTAGACGTGTCTTTGTAGGATACCTAAATGATAAAAAAGGGTACCAAATTCTTGTAATACCTTGTAAAGTCCTAAGTCTAAAGTTCAGCTTATAAAGCTTTCCAAGCTCCTAGACTTAGAAAATTTTGCTAAGTGTTCAAGATTCAACACTTAATTTCATTTTAGACCTCCGAACATCGAGGATTTATTTGAAGACCTTCGCGACCTTCGTTTTTATATTTTCAAGTTTGGTTGCGATGGGCAAGGTCGTAGTATATCTCAGGTAAGTTTCAGAATTTTTTGGAAGGCGTAAGGGCGTGTTTAGGTTTCCAAAATAGTAGCTCGGGGCGATAAGCCCGCGACGCCCCAGCTACAATAGTGCAATAAGCCAGGAATTGCCCTAACTATAGCAGTGCTATAAGGCAGGCGCTGCCTGGGTTAGTCCATCGGGCTAAGGCAAGCACCGCCAAGAGTAGTCCACCAGGCTTAGGCAGGCACCGCCTGGGAAACTCCAGTGCTTGCCAGTTTTTTAGCATTCCATTTTCGTGCTCTCAAGGTTATTTTGGGAATTTTTCCTTAGTATATATACTCAAAAATACGGGATTAAGCTTCCATAACACCAAAATATAACCTCTTGTCTCAAAATCCTCTCAAGAACACATTAAGGTTTTTCATAGAAGATTCAAGTTCAAGAAATTCCCTCCGTCAATCTTCATTGAATCAAGAGATAAGGTCTGGGTAGTGTTTATCTATGGATCCATTCCGTTCAAAGAGATCAAGAACCCTATTTTTAAACTATATGTCATGCTTGTTATGTTTTGATTTGGTTGTTGATCTTGTTTATGTGTAGAATGATGTCAAATCTTTATGGGTTTGTATGAAATTAGGATGGCATGCTAGTTGAAATATATAAACTTTGAGTGATTTGGGTAGTTGAAGTCATGAATAAACCTATGCCATAAAGTGTGCATGCAAGGTGTTTGAGAAAGTACCAAAGAGACTAGAAATCATGCAATATAGCTAAGTAAAACCCAAATGACAAGTCCATGCTCTATCCCTTATGACTCAATATGAATTCCATGCAAATTATTTTGTATTATTGTTATACTATGGAATGCTCATGAAATTAGAACAATGCAATTATGTACATGTTATATGCATTATCTTTCATGATCAAGAATATGGAATCACGTGTAGCATGAAATCCCCTACTTATGGTATTATCAATTGTGAATGCTATTCTTATGATCAAGAAGTGTTAGTTTCCTTCTATCGAGTCCTGGGGGTACTTGTACTCGAAAAATATAGTTGTGTGCCTAGATCCATGTCATGTTATCACGATACTCTCAGTCAAGCCATGATCTATATAATTTAGTTAGTCATGTGACTTAGGAAACCTCAGAAATCTCAGCAGTCTCAGTAGTTCAGTAATCTCAGTACTCAGTAATCTCAGTGATCTCAGTAATAGCAGTATTCCTAGCGATCTCAGTAATTTTAGTACTATCAGTCAATCCTCAGAACTCAGTAAGTTCCTTCAGTCAAGGGAACCAAGTAAACTTAATTTAACTCCACAAAAAAATACCGCTAGTATCAGTTCAGTTAACTCAGCCTAGTCCAGTTCAGCTAATCAATTCAGTTTAGTCAATTAGTTCAGCTCAGTTAATCAATTTAGAGTATTTTAGTTGGAAGTTAGAACTAGAATGGAGCGAGTATGGGGATGACGGCTTCCCCGTTATAGAGGAAGAATCATTAGCAGCAATCCCTGTACTCCAGAATTGTGTAGCCAGTGCAGGACCCGGAGTCACCCAGCATATTAGGCTTGGCTCCCACCAGGTGTCACCCTTTATATTAGGTATGGCATCCTGGGTTCAGTTAGCAGTGTCTTTACCCATGGCACTATATTGACACCCTTCTAATCAGGGCAAAGATTGGACCCCCCAGTTCAGTATCGGGGCATGTCGGTTAGGTGATTACCTCCCATAGTTACAATTTTAGTATCAATCTTCAGAGTAGAAATCAAAAATCAGGATTGTCAGATACAATTATTGATCTCAGTAAGGAACTCAGATAGTTCCACAGATTTAAAGACCACCCATCATATAGGCTTGGTCTCTCATTAAGTTATTTCGTATCAGTACTTATAGAGGTCACCTATCAGATAGACTTGATCTCAATCTCAGATTCAGTTGAGTATTCTCATAATTAGTTCCAGAGATCACCCATTATTTATGCCTGATCTCAAACTTAGTCACTCTTAATCATTATTAGAAGATTTAGACTGTCAGATATAGTCACTCAGTATCAGTTACATCGGTGAGAATGATCATCATAGTTATATTAGTTATATCAGTCGTGATAGCTTATGATATCAGTGTTCAGTTTCAGGACTGTTAGACACAGTCAATTAGACTAGTTCTTTATAATTCAAACTGTCAGAAATAGTTATTCACCTATTCAGTATCTTAGTATCAGTTAAGTCATGACATCAGTATTTAAACTCAGTAGTCAGTATCTCAATGAGTTCAGTTATAGTTACTTATGCATGTATGTATTCTCACATTTATATTAGTCAGTATTGTTTATGCATATAACCCTTTGAATTTAGCCTACCTCACTTGTATACTCAGTACATTCAAATGTACTGACACATTTGTGCTATAGTGCTTTCTCTTATGTTACACAACAGGTTCAGAGGTACGAGCTCCAGATCAATAGTAGATTTCAGTTTCAGCAGTTAGTTAGAAGTGAGTCCTCATCTTTCGAGGACATGGTGATTTCATTACTATTTCAGTTTTTAATTTATTTTAGTAGTTGGAGTTAGTTGGAGACATATCCCATCAAATCCTCATTCAGATAGTTTAGAGGCTTTCCAGACTATAGCATGTCAGACAGTTATTTCAGACATTATTATTATCAGATATTTATTTAGATTTGAACCTTATGGCTATTCAGTATATGTTTTCACATTTTCATGTTATATTACGCAGTATATAGGTAAAAATATCATTCATGGGTTAGCTTGTGGTCCTTCGGGGTTATGAGCACCGTGTAGCATTCTGGTTTAGAAAATCAGGGTGTTACAAACTTGGTATTAGAGCCTAAGGTTCAATAGAGTCCTAGGAAGTTTGAAAGATGCATCTAGTAGAGTCTTGTACATGGGTGTGTTGCGCGCCACATTTATGTACAGGAGGATATAAGATATTTTAGGAACAGTTTCACTTCTTTCATGTCTCAGATCATGCTATAGAAAGGTTCTTTAAGAAACTTACATGGATTTTCATCATGTTTCATTCATGTCAGCTTTACCTTACTTTTAAGGTGGTAAAAGTAGTGAGGTCAAGAGTCCTACTGATAGAGTTTTCTCAGACAGTTCCCGCAGATAGCTTCTGGATAGTGTTGTTTAATGTTGGGCAGAGTATGTTTCATGGGGGTTATTTGTATAAAAGATGAATAAGTAGGCTTGAAATAATGTATACAAGAGTTTAAGTTTAGTGATCCGGAGTTATATGTGTTGTTGATAGAGGCATAGTGGAAATTATCATAGTGTGGATGTAAGTTAAAAGATGTGATATTAGCAGCCCCTGACAGTAGAAGATGTTATGTTGATGTACAAGTGGCTAGACATGTTCTAGAGATTTCTGTAGTCTTGAATAGTGCATACAAGAATTTAAGTTTTTTTATTGTGGAGACTAAAGAAAGTTAAGAGTTGTACCCCAAGGGATAGTATTAGCAGTGAGATTTATACTTTTAGGTGCAGTCTTTCAGGATGAGTTATCACTTAGGTACATTGTTGTACTGCACACCCTAGAGTAGATTGATGTAGTTCAGTTCAGAGTTTAGTGAAGTGTTCCCAGATATATGATGATGACTTGAGGCTAAGGTGGAAGGTTTAGTTGAAAGAATGAGGAGCATTTCTTCAGTTAAGCTTAAGTTCTAAGCATGAGTTAGTCAGTAAAACAAGAAGTTCAGTTTAGCAGTCAAACAGTCAGATTCGTATAGTTTTTTTTCACATCTTTCTATCTAGTCATACTATCAGAAATCTCAGTAAGGTAACTATTCCAAGACAGAGTACTATAGTACTGGTGAGTATAACTCAGTTCAAGCATCATGCATTAGTTTCAGCTCTCCAATGTTCAGTTATAATCTTATTCATAGATGCTCTATGTATCACCTCAGTATCTCCGTAAGGTAAGCATTCTTAAAGGGACATAGTGTCCCAAGGGGAGATACCCCACCTTTTCTTAACGCTCTCATGTCTTAGATCCTTCAGATTCTCCTTGCATAACGAATTCAGTCTAGAATAGAGGGTGCTCATAAGTTAACCCTCGGGTTAAAACCTCAGCTGTAAGTCAAGTATTCAGAGGTTCAGTTCAGTTCATGATGTTCAGTTAATATGTCACGTACCATATCAGTCATGTGATCAGGCATCAGATATGCATGGATTCAGCCTTTCAGTTGTGCATCAGATATGCATGTTCAGTATGAATCAGTTTATCAGTCACATCAGTCATAAGATCATGTTTCAATTATTTATGTTTAGTTCATGTTCAACTTATTGTTTCCACTCTCAGTCAATCTCATTCGAGGACGACTGTTTCTAAGGGGGAGATATTGTAATACCCCATAAAGTCGTAAGTCTAAAGTTCATCTTATAAAGCTTTCCAAGCTCCAAGACTTAGAAAATTTTGCTAAGTGTTCAAGATTTAACACTTAGTTTAATTTTAGACCTCCGAACTTCGGGGATTTATTTGACGACCTTCCCGGCCTTCGTTTTTGGATTTTCAAGTTGTGTTGCGATGGGGAAAGGTCGTAGTACATCTCGGGTAAGTTTTGGAATTTTTTGGAAGGCGTAAAGGCATGTTTGGGTTTCAAAAATAGTAGCTTAGGGCGATAAGCCCGCGATGCCCCAGCTACAGCAGTGCAATAAGCCAGGCATCGCCCCAGCTATAGCAGTGCTATAAAGCAGGCGCCGCCTGGGTTAGTCCACCAGGCTAAGGCAGGCGCCACTCGGAGTAGTCCATCGGGCTTAGGTAGGCTTCGCCTGGGAAACTCCAGTGCTTGCCAGTTTTTCAGCATTCCACTTCTGTGCTCTCTGGGTTATTTTGGGCATTTTGCGTTAGTATATATACTCAAAAACAAGAGATTAAGCCTCCATAACACCAAAATATAACCTCTTGTCTCAAAATCCTCTCAAGAACACATTAGGGTTTTTCATAGAAGATACAAGTTCAAGCAATTCCCTCCATCAATCTTTATTGAATCAAGAGATAACGTATACGTAGTGTTCATATATGGATCCATTCCATTTATAGAGCTCAAGAACCCTATTTTAAAACTATATGCCATTCTTGCTATATTTTGATTTGATTGTTGATCTTGTTTATGTGTTGAATGATGTCAAGATAGAATCTTTATGGGTTTGTATGAAATTAGGATAACATTCTAGTTAAAATATATAAACTTTGAGTGATTTGGGTGGTTGAAGTCATGAATAAACCTATGCCATAAAGTGTGCATGCAAGGTGTTTGATAAAATACCTAAGAGATTAGAAATCATGCAATATAGCTAAGTAGAACCCAAATGACAAGTCCATGCTCTATCCCTTATGACTCAAAATGAATTCTATACAAATTATTATGTATTGTTGTTATGCTATAGAATGCTCATGAAATTAGAACCATGCAATTATGTACATGTTTTATGTATTATCTTTCATGATCAAGAATATGAAATCATGTATAGCATGAAATCCCATACTTATGGTATTATGAATTGTGAATCTTATTCTTATGATCAAGAAGTGTTAGTTTCATTCTATTGAGTCCTAGGGGTACTTGTACCCAGAAAATTTAGCTGTGTGCCTAGAGCTATGTCATGTTATCATGATACTCTCAGTCAAGCCATGATCTATAGAATTCAGCCAGTCATGTGACTTAGGAAACCTCAAAAATCTCAGCAGTCTCAGTAGTTCAGTAATCTCAGTGATCTTAGTAGCATCAGTATTCCTAGCAATCTCAGTAATTTCAGTACTCTCAGTCAGTCCTCAGAACTCAGTAAGTTCCTTCAGTTAAGGTAACCCGGTACACTTAATTTAACTCCGCTAAATAATACCACTAGTATCAGTTTAGTTAACTCAGCCCAGTCCAGTTCATCTAATTAATCAATTTATAGTCTTTCAGTTGGGAGTTAGAACTAGTACCGAGCGAGATGGGGATGATGGCTTCCTCGTTATAGAGGCAGAGTCGTTAGCAGCAATCCCTATACTCCAGAACTATGTGGCCAGCGTAGGACCCGGATTCACCCATCATAGTAGGCTTACCTCCCACCAGGTGTCACCCGTCATATTAGGCTTGGCTCCCACCAGGTGTCACCCGTCATATTAGGCATGGCATCCTGGGTTCAGTTAGCAGTGTCTTTACCCATGGCACAATATTGACACCCTTCCAATCAGGGCAAAGATTGGACCCCACCAGTTCAGTATCAAAGCATGTCAGTTAGGTGATTACCTCCCATAGTTACAGTTTCAGTATCAATCTTCAGAGTAGAAATCAGAAATTAGGACTGTCAGATACAGTCATCGACTTCAGTGAGGAACTCAGATAGTTCCACAGATTTAAAGACCACCCATCATATAGGCTTGGTCTCTCATTAAGTTATTTAGTATCAGTACTTATAGAGGTCACCCATCAGATAGGCTTAATCTCAATCTCATTATTTAGGCCTGATCTCAAACTTAGTCACTCTTAATCATTATTAGAAGATTTAGACTGTCATATACAGTCACTCAGTATTAGTTACATTGGTGAGGCCGGTCATCATAGTTATATCAGTTATATCAGTCATTATAGCTTATGATAGTAGTGTTCAGTTTCAAGATTGTTAGACACAGTCAATCAGACCAGTTCTTCATAATTCAAACTGTCAAAAATAGTGATTCACCTATTTAGTATCTCAGTATCAGTAAAGTCATGATGTCAGTATTCAAACTCCGTAGTCAGTATCTCAATGAGTTCAGTTATAGTTACTTATGTATGTACGTATTCTTACATTCATATTAGTCAGTATTGTTCATGCATATAACCCTTTGAATTTAGCATACCTCACTCATATACTCAGTATATTCAGATGTACTAACACATTTGCGCTATAGTGCTTTCTCTTATATTACACCATAGGTTCAGAGGCACGAGCACTAGATCAGTAATAGATTCTAGTATCAGCAGTCAGAGTTAGAAGTAAGTCCTCATCTTTCGAGGATATGATGATTTCATTACTATTTTACTTTTTAGTTTATTTCAGTAGTTGGAGTTAGTTGGGGACATGTCCTATTAACTCCTTATTCAAACAGTTTAGAGGCTTTCCAGACTATAACATATTAGATAGTTATTTCAGATATTATTTTTATCAAATATTTATTTAGATTTGAACCTTATGGCCATTCAGTACATGTTTCTACATTTTCATGTTATATTATACAGTATACAGGTACAGATATCATTCATGGGTTAGCTTGTGATCCTTCAGGGTCATGATCATCGTGTAGCATTTCGGTTCAAAAAATCGGGGTGTTACAATTCTTGACCTATTTTTTGGTCAAGAGATGTTCATTTTGTAGAACTTGTGTTTCCTTTTGCTTTTGATCATTCACATATCCCTACTCCTACTTTTACTATCCACACAGAAGAATACCATTATTTCACTCCACTATCTCTCATTCCTTCTAACCCTGTTTAACCAGATTCCAACTTACCACCTTCTAACCTTTCTGAATCAACTCTTGATCATTCTAATTCTTCTACTCCAACCGCCACACCATCTGTTTATTTAGAACAAGATATTTCATAACCCCTATTTCCTCCTACAAGATCTCAAAGGAGAAATATTGGTGAACTACCTTCACATCTCAAAGACTATATACGCAACACTATTTATTTTAGTGATGTGACTGAATCTTGTTTTGATACTCCTACTATACCCATATGTCTATCAGTTTTTACTCTTTCCACACCCAACCAAGCTATACTACATTTTGTTCCCTCCATAATTGAACCCAACAATTACTGTCAGGCTTGTACACTTCCAGGTTAGGTAAAGGTAAAGTAGGATAAGATTGATTCTTTGATACTCAATCAAACTAGGGGCGTTATTCATTTACCATAAGGTAGAAAGTCATTGCCTTATAAGTGGGTTTATAAAGTGAAGCAGCATGTAGATGGATCTCTTGAAAGGCTAAAGACACGCTTAGTAATCCTATTCAGTAAGAGGGGAATGATTTCAATGAGACTTTTTCCCCTATGGTCAAAATGACCACCATCAGAGGTTTACTGGTAATTGCAACAAAAAATAAATGGGAAATCTCACAATCTAATATGAATAATGCCTTCTTGTAAGGAACTTTCCAAGAAGAGGTCTATATGAAGTTCCCTGCAACATTGAAACCTCCTCAACCAATATAGTTTGTTGTATTAAAAAGTCACTTAATGGATTAAAGCAAGCCTCAAGGCAATGGTATGATAGTCTTGTTGGAGCCCTTAACTTTAAAGGTTATACAACCTTCCTTAATGATTATTCCTTATTCTTTAAACAATCAGGATGGCTTGTCTCTATCGTACCTGTCTATGTCGATGATATTTTGATTATTGGGGATGCTACTGATGAGATACATAACCTTAAGAAGTTTCTTCATACTGAGTTTAAAATTAAGAATCTCGGCTCACTGCATTATTTTTTGGGAATTGAAATTTTGCGGAAAGAACAGGAAATCATAACGAGTCAACAAAAATATACCTTAAATTTAATCAATGAATTTGATGTTTCACTCCTTCCTCCAACTTCTTCTTCATTAAATCCTTTAGTCAAGTTCTATACAGAGTTAGAAAATAACATGTCAGATCCTACACTTTATAGGCATCTCATTGGTAAACTTAATTATTTGACTCATACTAGACCGGATATGTTTTTTATTGTTTTGACTCTCAATCAATTTATGAAACATCCTAGCAACGAATATTTCAAACCAAGATTGCGAGTCATAAGTTGAAAGCATCTCTGAATCAGGCATCCTTCTCAGTGTTTCACCTTCCTTCTCTCTCGCTACTTATAGTGATGCTGACTGGGCCTCATGTTGTACTACATGAAGGTTAGTCAATTGATTTTTTATAAGCTTGAGAGGTTCACCATTATCCTAGAAATCAAAGAAATAATCTTCTGCTTCCCTTTCATCTGCAGAGGCTGAATATCAGTCAAAGAGGAGATTAGTTGCGAAATTGACCTGGAGGACAAAATTGCGTACCGATCTATCCGTTCCTCCCCCTCTTCCAGTTCCAGTTAACACTAACAGTCAAACAGCCCTACATATAGCTCAAAATCTGATTTTCCATGAGCAAACAAAGCACGTTGAGCTTGACTGCTACTACGTTCGTCAACAATATCTCACAAGCTTAATATCTCTTTCTTTTGTTTCATTTAAGGACTAACTCACTGAAATCTTCACCAAATCCCTTGCTGGACCTCCTCACTATCAGACAACGTGCAAGTTGGGTGTCATTTGTTTCCCCTCCAACTTGAGGGGAGATGTTAAAAATCATGATGGCTCATCTTCATTATCTCACTCTCACTCTCACTCTGTGGAAATATGAAATGAACATTTGGGTTTTATAAACAAACAACACATAGATGGTCCAACAACAATTCAACAACAAACAAGAACATGGCCCAGCTACAACTGAATGATTTCTTTCATTGGCTTAGAATAGAAGTCTTTTTTTTATTTTTTTCATTGTTTAGCTTAGAAAAAAAGGTTCTTTTCATTTCATTAGTTTGTATAAATAAATGTGATTAAATATTCATTAAATTAAGAGCTAAGGTATGCGTGTATTGATTCATGGACTCCTTTTGTTCATGAAGCTCAAGAACCTGATTTTAAACTATATATTATGGTATTTGTATTGTGATTTGATTGTTGATCATGTTTATGTGTTGAATGATGCCAAGATAGAATCTTTATGTGTTTGTATGAAACTAGGATGACATATTAGTTGAAATATATGAACTTTGGGTGATTTGAACTATTGAATTCATGAATAAACCTATGCCCAAAGTAGAGCATGCAAGGTGTTTGATAAAATTCCTAGGAAGATAGAATTCATGTTCCATGATTCAATAGTGCCTAAATGATAAGTCCATGTTCCATGCCTTATGATTCCACATGAATATCACGTTATTGTTATGTGTTGTTATTGTAATATGGGATGACCATGATATTGGAGCTATGCAAGTATATACATGTTGTATGAATTTCATTCCATGTATAAGAAGTTAAGCATCATGTGTAGTATGAAATCCCCTACTTATGATATTGTGAATTGTGGACTCCATTCTTATGATCAAGTCAGTCATGTGTGTCAGTTTCCTTCCATCGAGTCCTAGGGGTACTTATACCCAAAAAATATAGTTATGTGCCTAGATCTATGTCATGTTATCACGATACTCTCAATTAAGCCATGATCTATTGAATTCAGTCAGTCATGTGACTCAGAAAAACTCAGAAATCTCAGCAGTTTCAGTAGTTCAGTAATCGCAGCAATCTCAGCTAGTTATCATATCTCAGTAGTATTCAGTTCAGAACCTCAGTAAACTCATCAACTAGCATAGTTCATCCATATTCAGACAGAAAGTAGAATTCAGCAAAATTCCAAGAAAAATTTCAGCAACTACAGTACTCTTAGTCAATTCTCAGACATCAATACATTCCGTCAGTCAACGAAACTCAGTAAATATAGTTTAGCTCCGCTAAACAATACCACTAGTATCAGTTCAGTTAAATCAGCTCAGTTCAATTTAGTTAATTAGTTTAGTTTATTTCAGTTGGGAGTAGGATTCAACACCGAGTGAGCCAGGGATGGGGACTCACCCGCTAGATAGGAATAAGATCCTTAGAAGTAATCCCTAAGTTCTAGAACTACGTAGCCAGCGTAGGTACGAGATATCCTCCATTCGATAGGACTGACATACTCAGGGATCACCCGTTACCACATTCATATGTATAGGACTAGTCCCAGGGGTCACCCGCTAGATTAGGACTGACTCCAGAACAGTTGTCTTTACTAATGGTGCGGTACTGACACCCTTCCAGTTAGGGTAGAGATTAGACCCTATTTAGCTTAGTATGGGGCATGTCGGTTAGTTGAATACATCCCATAGTTTCAGTTACAGAATTAGGACTGTCAGATACAGTCAATTCAGCTCAGTAGTACAGATCCAAGACTATTAGATACGGTCGATCCTTATCATTATAAATAGACTTTGAGATCACCCATCAAATAGGACTGATCTCAACTATGGTCAATCAGTATCAGTATCATCAGATTTAGAGATCACCAGCTAGATAGGACTGATCTTAGATTTAGTTACTCTATACAGAATGGAACTCAAATAGCTCCATCAGAACTTAGACTATCAGATACAGTCGCTTACTATCAGTTACATCGGTTATGCAGATCATCACAGCCATATTAGTTATATTAATCACCATAACTCACGTATCAGTATTCAGTTTAAGGGCTATTAGACACAGCAACCAGACCAGTTCTTCATAATTCGAACTATCATAAATAGCCATTTATCTATTCAGTATCTCAGTATTAGTACACTCATGTTGTCAGTATTCAAACTCAGTAGTCAGTATCTCCACGACTTCAGTTATAGTTACTTATGCATGTATGTAATCTCACGTTCATATTAGTCAGCATTATTCATTCATATAACCCTTTACATTTAGCCTACCTCACTCGTATACTCAATACATTTAGTCGTACTGACGCATTTGCGCTATGGTGCTTTCTCTTATGTTACACCATAGGTTCAGAGGCACGAGTTCTAGAGCAGCAGTAGCATTGCAGATTTCAGTAGTCAGAGTTAGAAGTGAGTCCCCATCCTTCGAGGACATGATTATTTCTTTATTATCTCATTAGTCAGTTTATTAGACGGAGTTAGTTGGGGACATGTCCCTTCAACTCCTTATTCAGACAGTTTAGAGGCTTTCAGACTATAGTATGTCAGACAGTTATTTTAGATTTGCTTTAGTATTGTTATACCATTTTCATACATTGTTCTTATCAGATGTTTATCCAGTTTGAACCTTATGGCCTTTCAGTTCATGTTTTCGCATTTGTATTCATATATTATGCAGTGTACAGGTATAGATATTAGTAATGGGTTAGCTTGTGGTCCTTCGAGGTCAGGAGCACCATGTAGCATTTTGGTTCAGATAATCGGGGCATTACAAATACTGTCACTTGTTCTTACACACACGGACCTTACCCTTGACCTAATGGTAGAAAGGTTGTTCTCAATAGAACCTTGGTACAAGAAAAAATAGTTGAGAAAAAGAAGTAACGGAAGTACAAGAAACAACAGTTAGTAATTGAACAGTACTACAACAACATAATACAATGATCAAAGTGTAAGAAAACCATAGTAATAGAATCGAAAGACAAGAAACTACAAGAGTAATACTACGACTACTAGAACAGACAAACAACAAGAATTGCATCCTTTTACCCTAATCCGTATCTTCCACAGCCTCCTATCTAAAGTCCTGTCCTTCATAAGTCGAAATTCCATCATGTCTAGTCTAATCAATCATCTCTCCCAACTACTACTTCAGTCTATATCTACCTTTTTTATAACCAGTCATAGACAAACTCTCATACCTCCGCACTAGGCATTCGTGCATCCAAACTATCTCAACCTCACTTCCTGCATCTTGTCCTCCACTGAAACTCTCTCACCTTATCTCAAATATCCTCTTTTCTAATTCTATCTCTCCAGTATGCCATATATCTATCGCAGCATCATCATTTCCATCACTTTGATCTTTTGAATATGAGAGCTCTTGATAAGCCAACACTCGGCCCCTAACAACATGGTTGGTCTAACCACCAATCTGTAAAACTTTCCTTTATATTTTAGTGGCACCTTCTTATCACACAACACTCTGGATGCGAACCTCCATTTTATCCACCCTGCATCAATATGGTGAGTATTGTCCTTGTAAATCTCCGCATTTCTTTGAATAATAGATCCAAGATAGTTGAAACTTTCTCTCTTTTGATTATTTATATTTTTATTTAACTAAAACATACTCCCTCCATTTAAAAAAGAATGACCTACTTTCCTTTTTAGTCCGTTTCAAAAAGAATGACCCTTTTCTTTTTTGGCAATATTTTAATTCTAACTTTCCACATAGCATGTTTAGAACCACAAGATTAAAGGACATTTTGATACATTTGACACAACTTTAATTGGAGACCACAAGATTCAAAAGTCTTTTTTATTTTCTTAAATTCCGTGTCAAGTCAAAATAGGTCATTCTTTTTGAAAAGGAGGGAGTACTAATTTTGAGATTTTTGTGCTCTTCCATTTTGCATTATACAATTTTGAAATTTTTATTGTTAATAAAATCATTTAAGTTGTCAAGAAAAAAATTAGGGGGTTACTTTATTTCAAATAAGCTCTATTTATAATTGTGGAACCCGAACCAGTTAGTGCACACCTCAACTAATTCCGGGGCTACTTGTTACATCCCACTAGGAAAAGATATTGGGTAACTATGTCTACCTAGGCTTGGACCAATGAGGGTGAGATGATAATATGTCGTGAACAAAAAACGGAGGCACATACCTTAGCCTTAAACTTAAGATGCTCAAATGATCATATATATTAAAAAAAATAAATTAAATAAGCCATATCACATTTATAATAAATAAGAAAGGAAAGGAACAACTTTAAAATTATGAAAAGATCATTCAAGGTGTTTGGAGGAGGAGATTATCTGAAAATGATTTGATCTCTCCTAAAGAAAACGAGTTTCTTATACTGTCCTTAGTAAATGGTAACAAGAAGAAAATGTTGTAACAACTTGGCTACAAACTCAATCCAATCAAACTATCAGATTGGATCCATTGTTAGCTTGACATGCTTCTCATATATTCATGTGCATATATTTAGACCAGTGATGGACCTAAGAGAGTAGAGTACCATCCTACAAACTCCACAGTCGAAAAAAACACTGGACACATGTGCATATGTCATGCGTACATGGTCTGTTCCACGTAAAGTCAGCAAATGATGGCCTACAGATCTGCCTTTACACCTATATAAAAGGCAAGATAAGATAAGGTAATCCAGAATTATTGGCCTACATAAAAGAATGATTTAAATGGCTGCTTTTCTCCTTTGCCTGATTTATTAAGCAACAAATCAAAGTTTTATGGATGACTTGTTCATGTTTCAAAGGGGACAATCAAGTGTGGATCGCTTTTTTTTTTTTAGATAAGTTATATGTATTTCATTAAAAAACAAGTCTGGATGGCCATATACAATAGATTAAACATTAACTTTAATGTCATAATTTTCTTATCATTATCTTGTCAACCTTGATCATACAAGATTAGTAAAACTTAGGAAAATCTTACTATGAACCAAAAGCTTGAGAAAAGAATCTAAGAGAGAACCTTAGGGAACTAGTTAAGAATGGATGCCACCACCCCAGCCCGGATCCAGGCAGGTTCTAATGATCATGTTCCCTTCCCAACAATTGTACGGGTCTTGGGGCGTATTTGGCTTTATGATAGAAAGCTCGCCATCGAAATTCAGGTAATTAGGACTACTAAAAGTTTAAAACTGCACTGAATAAATCATGTCAAGTTTAGGGGATAACAAAAAATTGTGCAAATTATAAACTAGAAACCATAAATAAAAAAATAGAGAAAGCATATGATACTACCAATTGAAACATAAGCTATAAAAAACAAAAAGGAAAATAGATAGAAAAAGATAAGAAACGAAAATTGGATGCTGACCGTAAAGAAACGAGGGACATTAAAGGTATTTGATGAGTCGATTTGCATGGAAAGGAACAAAGTCAAGTAGGCTGAATTAGACCACCCTTACTAGATTTTGATAAGATGACTTCAAAGTGGGAAGCTTTCTCTTACTTTTACTCAACTTGTAAAAGTAGGTTACAAGTTGCCAACTCAGAAGTTGAAAACACCACATGTGCAGCCAATCTTCATACTAGAATAAGCACAGATCATCTTTTTGCTTTTTTCTGATGACCCATAGCTGATGCAGCAATTAGTAGTTAAAAGATTCATCAACATCTCCCAGCCTGCTATATATAATGCTACAAGGAATGTTCTTAAACTATCAACCTAACTTAAACATTCGTCACCAACTACAGCAATATACCAACTCAAAACCAGAATCACCATGAAGAACTTACTCGGTGGAAATTTGGAGGGCATTCCCTTGAGTTCAGCAGCATCCTCATATGAAAGGCAGCCAAAAAGACTACTGGCCCTATCTTCTTGTGAAGACCATATTGTTCCATATACAACTTCAAAGAACATACCTAAATTAAAGCAAAGTGAGTATATCCCGTATCTTGATGAAGAATCAATTGTTCTTGTAGTAGTTATTATGAGTATTAATGACCCTTGAAGAACAGATCATTAAGATTGAATATTCTTAAATATGCAGGAAAATCTGTGATTGGTAAGATGAACAAACTTGGAGAGGGAATGGACTGTCTTCTGCAAGGCATCCGCGAGCATGGTAAACACTCATATAAAATCTTGATAGATATAATATAAGGAAAGAGTATTTGAAAGTAGAAACTGAAAAAGAAAATTTGCATAATTCCGATGGCAAAACTTCAGCTTGCAAATAATGAATTTTAGTATTTGGAAGTGAAGTCACGGCCAAAGAAAATTGTAAACCTAATGAACACAGATAAGTGAGAAATGAACTGCTTAAATTCATGCAAGCTTAACAATTTACATGTATATACAATATATTTACATGTATTTACAATAAGAAGTATTGATTATAATGATATTAACATTGTAACTCTAATTATGCAGTCAGCCTAAGCCCGAATCTAACAGAAACGGTGAAGGGAAAATTGAGCCTTGGGGCAAAAATTCTTAAAGTAGGAGGGTTGGAGAAAATATTCAAGCAGAAGTTTAGTGTTAAAGACGATGAAAAGCTATTGAAGGTTTCTCAATGCTATTTATCAACTACAGCTGGTCCAATAGCAGGCCTCCTCTACATCTCTACTGATAAGATTGCTTTCTGCAGCGAGAGATCAATAAAGCTCCTATCTCCAACTGGAAAGTTGCTTAGAATCCGCTATAAGGTACCAGTCTGCTCTTCGTTTCTTTCATCTCTAATTTTCTAGCCACGTAAAGCATAATCTAATAGGCCGGTTCACAATTACAGGTATCAATCCCAATAAGTAAGGTAATGAAAGCAAAAGAGAGTGAAAATATGAAAAATCCATCACAGAAGTATATACAAGTAATTACAGAAGATGACTTTGAGTTCTGGTTCATGGGATTCCTTAATCATCAAAAGACACTGAGATATCTGCAGCATGCAATTTCAAGTACTTCAAGCAGCTAGGAAGATAAACTTTTATTTTTAATTTTGTTTCCTAATACGCCCATTCATCAATGTAAAAACAAATGTACAGATCTGTTCAAACTTGTAACCAGCTCCATTGGTCAAAGGAGGTTTTAGGTTTTGTAGGCTTTCAGCCTTAGTCGCTAAAACGAATGAATAGACTTATTGTAAAACTAATGCAAATAGAAGGCTAATTCATCTTTCGGGACTTGGCCACAGTCATCCCACAATTTTCATGACACCGCTCGTTAATCTTGATCCCTCCGTCCTTCACATCATTCCCACAGATTCAACTTTAATGTCATAATTTTTTAACTTCAACTTTAATGTCATAATTTTTTATCATTATCTTGTCAACCTTGATTATACAATATTAGTAAACTAACTTTGGAAAATCTTACTATGAACCTGAAGCTGGTGAAAAGAATCTAAGAGCGAACCTTACAGAACTATTTAGGAGTGGGTGCCACCACTCGAGACCGGATCCAGTAAGGTTCTGTTAATCATGTCCCCTTCCCAACAGTTGTACCTTGTCTTGGAGCATATTTGGCTCTATGATAGAAAGCTTGCCGGAGAAATCCAGGTAATTAGGACTACTAAAAGTTTAAAAGTGCCAAAAAAAGATCATGTCAAGTTAGGGGATAACAAGAAATTCTGCAAAATCGTATACTCAAAACCATAAATAAAAAATAGAGAAGCATATGATAATATCTATTGAAACATAAGTTTTCAAGTAAAAATAAGAAATAAAACTTCCATGCTGGCTGTAAAAAACGAGGGCCATGAATGGTATTTGATGAGTCGATTTGCAACGAAAAGGAAAAAAGACAATTAGGCTGAATTAGACTAACCTTACTAGTTTTGATAACGTAATACAATGATCAAAGTATAAGAAACAGTACTACGGCAAACAACAAGACATTGCATCCTGTTGATTTGTGAATATTTACGATTTTATTTTGTAGGATCTTAATTGATCTGATAAAATCATATTTGATTTGCTATAGATAGTTAAGATAATTAGGTCAAATAAGATCATATCTTGATTGTCATATCTGCTAGAATCAAGCGATTTGATTCTCTGTGTGTTTGCTTTCCCGCACTATAAATTTGTAGCTCTCAGATTACCAATCTCACATGGTATCATAGCAGTTTTATTCTTCTGTTGCTGATGACTAAAGCAGCATTTACTGGGTTACATCACCCAGGGGCATTAATAGAAGCCGAGAGTTCTATTTAAAGGTTCGAGAGATGAAGGAGTAGTGTATTACACTTGTATATCATCCAAAAGTTAGAGCGATATAAATACAAGTAAAGGAAAGGCTAACTAACGTAACTAGATATCTAAATCCCTAGAAATCAGCTAGAGTATTTTATACATTTTATAGAGCACAATTAAGGGAGAGAAATCTGCAGAAATCTGCACAATATTTACACAATCAATCATGTCCCAATACGCCCCCACAAGTAGAAGGGGGAATCAATAACCTTTAACTTGGACAAATGTTGATGAAATAGCACATGAGGCAAAGGCTTTGTAAGAGTGTTCGCGTGCTGATCAGCAGGATGTAAATGTTGAACGAACACCTATTTTCGCTGCACTTGATCTCTAACAAAGTGAAAATCAACTTCAATATGTTTTATCCTACTGTATAGTACCATATTTTGACATAGATAGGTAGAACCAACATTATCACAGTTGATTATGGGTGGATTAGGCAGCTGCACATATAGTTCTACCAGAAGTTTTTAAACTCAATTGACCTCAGCAAGAGCAGAAGCTACTGCACGATACTCTACTTCAGTGGAGGAGCGTGCAATAGAGCGTTGCTTCTTGGATAACCAGCTAATAGAATTTGCACCAAGGTATAGGATATATCCAGAAGTAGAGTTCATGTCATTAATGTCACCAACCTAAGCGGCATCTGAATACATAAACAACCCAGGATGTGTCTTGCTCGTTATTTGTCAGCCATGATTTTTGGTGTATTGGAGGTATCGTAAGAGTTGCTTAACAAAGGACCAGTGCATTTTTGTAAGAGCATGCATGAATTAAGATAATTTGTTAAAAGAAAACTTATATCTGTTCTGGTGAATGACAAATATTAAAGCTTACCAAGTACTTGACGATACAAAGTGGCATCCGTCGGAGGTGTGTCATCTTTTAAGGATAGTGAGCTAGTGGAACTCATGGGAGTTGTAACAGACTTACATTCAGACATTTTATGGGTAGCAAGAAGATCTAAGACATACTTGGCCCGACAAAGGACAATCTCTTCTTTAGTGCGGAGAACTTCAATACCCAAAAAGTAGTGGAGATGTCTGAGGTCTTTGAGAGAGAATCTTGCTGAAAGAACTTGGATAGTTTTCTTGATAACCTCAAATTTGATCCAGTTGTAATTATGTCATTAAAATATACAAGAATGTAGACCAATGGTTCATTTTGATGACAAATAAATAGAGAAGAGTCAGAGTTAGACTCTTGAAAGCCAATTTAAAGCAAGAATTGCTTTAACTTAACTCTTGAAAGCCAATTTAAAGCAAGAATTTATTTAACTCACAGTACCAGGCTCGAGGGGCCTGCTTAAGTCCATAAATTACTTTTTTTTAATTTGCACACATAATAAGGAAAATCAGGATAAGCATACCCACGAGGTTGACGCGTATAAATATCTTCTTCAAGGTATCCTTGGAGAAATGGGTTATTCACATCCAGTTGATGCAAATGCCAATTGTGTTGAACCGTAAGCAACAAAATAAGTCTAACAGTAGAAGGTTTTTCCACTGGACTGAATATAGAGTGATAATACACACCCGGTCATTACGTGAAGCCCTTTGAAACTAGCCAAGATTTATACCTATCAACACTTTCATCAGATTTAGTTTTGATATGATAGGGCCATTTGCAATTAATAATATTTTGAGAAGAGGGTAACGGTACAAGATCCCACGCCTTGTTGTTCATCAATGCTTCAAACTCAAGTTTCATTGCTTCTTTCTAGTGTGCACTCTTTTGGGCTTGGTTATAAGTGGTAGGAACTGGTTCAGTTAATGCAACTGCAAGATAATCAAATGCTTGCTTGGGTTTGGTGATATTTTTTGTGAATGAGTAGTCGATAAATGGGTGGTTGTTGGATATGTGAGGAAGCTGTGGTGGAGGAATGGTGATGATTATGAGATGAAATGGATGGGGAGGGATCTGGAGTTAGTATAGATAAAGAGATTGTCAGGGTGTGTCGATTTCAGCGTTAATACTGGATTAGTGGTTGTGTGGTAGGTGGGACAACAGTAGGCCGTGTGGTAGGTGGGACAACAGTAGGCCGTGTGGAGCAACCTGAGCCAATGGCAGGAGTTGGCATTGCTGCCAAAGATGGACCTAAAGATGAACCTGTAGGAGGAGTCACTGGTAATTCGGGAGCAATCTTGATTGGCTGGAGAATCTCATAATCCACTAGAGGCATAGACTTGACACTAAGGTCATTTGACTCTTTGTACAATATATCCCACTTTAACTTTGAAATTCTTTTGTCTTTCAAGGATGAAAATATATTAGAAAAAAGGAAATTTATTTTCATAAAAAATAACATCTCGTGAAATATATATCCTTTGTGAAATAGGATCATAACACTAATGGTTGTGATGGGTATTAGAATAGCCTAAGTAAACAAAAGGGGTGGACTTGGGTTCTAGTTTGTGTTTGGCATATGGTTTAAGCCATGGATAACATAGGCAACCAAAAGTACGAATGGATTGATAATTTGGAATTTCTCCAACTAATCATTGGTATAGACAATCATGATGAAGTGTACAGGTGGGCGACCTGTTAATTAAGAATGTGGCTGTAATTGAGGCCTGATTCGACTTATTATGTTTGAGGAGAAACTCTATGTTGAGAAGCTTGTTGTATAGTTCCTCATACGAGATAGGTGTATCTCGCGCTTGGATAACTGTTGAAATTGAATCATACGCAGGTCCTAGGCCACTGAGTATTTTGACCGCAAGTTTGTCAGATGGAATAGGAGTTCTAGCCGTTGCAAGTTCATTAGCGACATTCCTGATCTCGTGCAAGTACTCTATCATACTGTGAGAGCTTTTTGTGATTGTAGGCAGAGAGTTTAGGAGACTAAAAACCTTTGTATGTGATTTATTAGCATACAGGTTATGAAGTGTGTCCCACACTTGCTTTGAGGTGGAAATTTTGGCGATTTCAAAGGTGATTTTAGGATCAATAGATGCCATTCAGGCATTGCGTATCAACTAGTCTTGGCGAAAGAGTTTATAGTTGGGATTAGGTACCTCTTGGTTGTTGAGGGTTACCATTTTTGATGGTCCTGTCAAGGTTCCATTAAGATAGCAGTACAGATCATGATCGAAAATGAGAGATTCGACCTACGCTTTCCAAATGGCAAAGTTCATTGGACCAGTAAGTTTTAGGGGAAGTTGGGAACTGGGGTTAAATTGCACCAGATGGCTGGGGTTATTAGCAGGGATAGTAGAATCACTTGGATTCACCATGGATGCCATAGAACTAAAAGGAAAACTTGAAAGAGATAAGAAGACTTATTGGATTTAGAAAGGCTCAGATACCATAAAAGTTCAAGAGACGAAGAAGGAGTAGTGTATAAGACTTGTATATCATCCAAAAGTTACAGCAATATAAATACAAGTAAAGGAAAGGCTAACTAAGGTAACTAGATGTATAAATTCCTAGAAATCAGCTAGAGTATTTTACACATTTAATAGAGCACAATTAAGGGAGAGAGATCTACACAATATTTACATAATCAATCATGTCCCAATACTATTAACAAAGTTTCGACCGGGACAACAATGAACCAAGGAGGCGATTCTTCTCATTTTTCCTTTCAACTTACGTCACACAAGTTGAATGGAAAGAATTATTTGGAATGGGCGCAATCTGTCCATTTAACAATTGATGGTCGTGGAAAATTTGGGCACTTGACTGGAAAACGAGAAAGCTTGAACCAGGAGACCCAAAAATGAATGCCTGGAGTTCAAAAAACTCAATGGCAGTGGCTTGGCTACTAAACTCCATAGAAACTTCCATAGGTAAACCATATTTATTTCTTCACACTGCTAAGGATGTTTGGGAGGTGGTTAGAGAAACTTACTTTGATATAGAAAATGCCTCTCAGATTTTTGAATTAAAAATTAAACTGTGAAAAGAAAGGTAGGGAGAGAGAAGTATTACTCTTTACTATAATGAGATGGTTTCCATGTGCCAAGAATTAGATCAATTCTATAATTATGAATGGGAATGTTCGAAGGATAGCGTAAAAGCAATGAAAAAAGAATAAAATGAGAGGGTATATCTGTTTTTAGTAGGGTTGAACCAAGATTTTGAAGAACTTCATTCTCGAATTCTTGGAAAAAATCCACTTCCCACTTTGAGGGAAATATTTTCTTAAATTAGGTGTGAAGAAACAACGAGGAATGTTATGGTAAAACTAGATTCCAATCTGGAAGCAAAAAGAGTCATCTGCTTTAGCTGCTGCGAAAAATGAGAATGACAAGATAAAAAAGTCGTGGTGTGATTTTTGCAAAAAATACCAGAACACTCATGAGAATTGCTGGAAAATCCATGGAAAACTGCCCAAATGGAACAAAACAAGGTAGAAAACTATGGCAGCCAGGCCTTTCAGTGTACCAGTGAAGAACTGGGCTGAAATCTTCATGTCATTATTTACCAAGGAACAGCTAGAGCTACTGCACAAAACTTTCCATTCTCAACTCCAATCCAGTAAACCTAATCCTTCTATACCCACTTGTTCTTTTAACCAGTCAGGTAATGTGCCATGTGTTTTTTTTACAGATTCTATTAGTATAAGCTCTTGGATCATAGCTTTAGGGGATAGCGATCTCATGACATGGAACTCCCATTTTTTCTCAACTTATACTATTTTAGCAGGAAATAAAAAAGTCAAAGTTGTTGATGGCTCCATCTCAACAATTTCTGAGAAAGGGATAGTCAAACTAACCCATTTTTGACTCTTTTTGATGTCTTTCATGTTCCAAAATTGTCTCATCATCTTTCGTCCATCAGCAAGCTGACTTAGAACCTTAATTGTCGTGCTATTTTTGACGATATTTTGTATGTATTTCAGGACAAGGTCTCGGGGAGGATGATTGGCAATTCTAGAGTCTAAAGGTCTCTATTTTCTTGAAGATGGCGATAATTCAGTAAATTTTAGTTCAGCTTGTTTGAACTCTATTCTAGTTGATAATAAAGTCATGTTATGGCACTATAGACTTTTTTATCCTAGTTTTAATTATTTGAAACTCTTGTTACCATAGTTGTTTATGAATAAAACTACATCCTTTTTTCAATGTGAATTTTGTGAAATGGCTAAACACAAATGTTCATCTTTTTCATCCCAAAGTTACCATGCCACAAAACCCTTTAAGTTAATCCATAGTGTTGTTTTGGGACCTTCTAGGATAGTAATTGTAAATGGAAAAAGGTGGTTTTTGAGTTTCATAGATGATCACACCAGACAAACTTACGTGTACCTATGGAAAGCCAAGGGGGAAGGAAAACATAGATTTGAGGCCTTTTATATTATGTTTGAGACACAATTTTATGAGAATATTCAAATATTTCAGAGTGATACTGAGAGAGAGTTTTTTATTGACCACCTAAGAAATTTTTTCACTTCTAAAGGAATAGTGCACCAAAGTTCATGTCTCGATACACCCCAACAAAATGGAGTAGAAGAGAGAAAAAATAGGCATCTTATGGAAGGAACTAGATCCTTAATGTTCACAAGCGGAGTCCCTAAATTTCTTTGGGGAGAAGCTCTTTTGACATCCACCTATCTTATTAATAGGATGTCTTCCCTTGTTCTAGGTTTTATAACCCCTTTCACTATGTTCAAGACATATTTCTGTACTTATATATTGACAACATATCTATCTTTGAAAGTTTTTGGGTGTAGTGTATTTGTTCACGTTCATGATCATAATAGGAGTAAACTTGATTCATGTACTAAAAAATGTGTTTTTGTTGGCTATGCCCCTAGTCAAAAGGGTTACAAGTGTTATGACCCAATTACTAGGAAGGTTATTGTTACAATGGATGTCACCTTTTTTGAATCACAACTATTTTTTGAAACTCATCTTTAGGGGGAGAAACATAGTGAAGATTCGAGGGATTCGAGGGATGTTATAAAGATCTTCTTGACCTCACATGTGAGAAACAAAAGGATCTAGGTTTTATGATAGACAGAGGAAATAGCTTTTTTGGTAATAACAACCTAGATAAGGTAAGAGATCCCAACTTAAATAATGAAACTAAGGATACTGAGACAATAGAGCATTTTCATGATACAATTGATGACAAGAATGGGAACAAACAAAGGAATTATAGGTTTACATGAGAAGAAACCGAAACCAAGAAAAAGAGATCAAGGACTCTCATCAGAACCAAATGTCCGCCCCGCAAGATCTCACTGATACATAAGGTAATTCTCAGAACCTAATTATGATTTACCCGTTGTTAGTTTAAACCTTAGTCTTCCAATTTCCAAACATAAAGGGGTAAGAAAAGTCACCAACTATCCCATGTCAAATTTTGTGTCATAAAGAAACTTGTCCCCTTCCTATATAGCTTTTCTTTCTCAATTATCTGGAATGGAGATACTGAGAAATGTGCAAGAGGTTTTGAACGTTCTCGAGTGAAAGGAGGTAGTTCTTGAGGAGATGAATGCTCTAAAGAGAAATGAAACCTGGAAAATGGTGGAACTACCACGTGGAAAGAAAATAGTAGGCTGCAAGTGGGTGTTCACTATCAAGTTTAAATCAGATGGGTGCCTAGAGAGGTCTAAGGAA
>NC_061115.1:17700741-17719569 GCF_002878395.1 Capsicum annuum
AAGTTACCTAAGTTACATGATGGAACTCTTTAAAATTAACTATAGAAAAATTATAAATTTTTATTAAAAGTATTCTAGAAAAGACATCTTGAAAAAAATAAAACAGTGAGACAAAAACACACCATAACATTTGTCACCAAAGCCTTTGTTTCTTTAGAAAGCAAATCACGAACTATGTAACCTCGCTAATTTTTGTTCTTACCACTCTTAGATTCTAGTTTTTCACTTTCTTTTTCATAGTAGAACACAACTATTAAGCTGAGACAAAAGTTCCATTAATTAGATTTCAAAATAAGCTTCTAAACATAGTATGTCATTAGTTACTTCTTCGGGGACTTCACTTAAAGAAAGAAATCAACTACGCGGAAGAAATCATTGTTTCAAGTTTAATTAGATTATGCAAATCTTATATATTCATTCAAAGATTAGAGAATAAATAATATATTATTATTATTATTATTATAATATTTAAGTTTTATTGCCCCCTCTCTCCTCCCTCTTCACTTTAAGCAAATTTTATTATTAAATAACAAAAAGGAATGAGATAAAACTTGTTTTTTTGGCTACTTTATTTGTCAAAAATAATATGCTTGTTTCATCCAATTTTTTTATCTGAAATTTTCAACTGACAAAGAAAACATGAAAAATTCTTAAAAAGGAAGAATCCATTGTCAATTGTTACTACAATTCAAATTAAAATTATTAACTAAAAGAAAAAAAAAAGAAATCCAAAAAGGATGATGATAGTGAATGCAAGAAGATGACTAATTAAAACAATAACAAAATAAGATGAAAACATAAAAGTAGAAGAAGCCGATGTTCTAGTCAAATTTAATCCAAAATATTACTTGAATAGAATTTTTACCTTGATTTTTAGAATACTTTATTCGACCACAATAATATGCTTGTTTCATCCAATTTTTTCATCTGAAATTTTCAACTGAAAAAGAAAACATGAAAAATTATTAAAATAAAAGAATCCATTGTCAATTGTTGATTATTACAACTATTAACTAAAAAAAAAATTCAGAAAAAATGATGATAGTGAATGCAAGACGATGACTAACTGAAACGATAACAAAATAAGAAGAAAACATAAAAGTAGAAGAAGCCAATGTTTATTGACAATTTGATCAAAATATTACTTAAATAGAATTTCAGATTTTTTTTATTTAAGGTAAATTTTAACTAATTTAAAAGTGTTAAATTCATGATAAAATAAGTTTTGGTAAAATTAAAAAGAAAGTCCTTAATCCTAAATCTACAAAAACTTATGTACCGCTAACCAGGGGTGGATTCAGGATTTTCAGTGAGGGGGTTCAGTAGTACATATAAGGACTAGTCGAAGGGGTTCAACCTCTACTATTTATACGTAAAAAAAAATCTTACCATGTAAAATAATACAATTTTCCGACGAAGGGGGTTCGGATGAACCCCTGGACCCTATGTAGATCCGCCACTACTGCTAACATCCTCCCACTTTTTAATTAGCCAAAATTTTTTGTGTGCTTTTTTAGTTTTAAGAAAAAAACGTTTACTTCCTTAATTATTAATAGTTTTTCAAATAATTCTTTCCATATATTTGTTGTTAGTTGTTATCATATATTTTAGGACTTTTTAGTTTGTAAAACTTACCATATATATTAGAACTTCTTACTTTAAAATACTATAAATATAATTAAATAATAATTTAAGAAAAAGGTGAAAAGACAATTTTGTCTATTGCAGACTGTTTTAATGCAGGGCAAAAAGTTCGAATTTTCTAATGTTCTTTACACTTTTAATATATTATAGATATAGATGATAGATATAGATATATATATATATATATATAAATAAATTTTTTTAAAAAACTTAAAACATTAAAATAGGCCAAATAACATTTATAATAAATAAGAAAGGAAAGGGACAACTTTAAAATTGTGAAAAGATCATTCAAGATGTTCGGAGAAGAGATTAACTCAAAATGACTTGATCTCTCGTAAAGAAAGCATGTTTCTTATACTGTCCTTTGTAGATGGTAACAACATGATAAAGTTATAACAACTTGGCTACCAACTCAATCCAATCAAACTATAAGACTGGATCCATTGCTTGCTTGACATGCTTCTCATATATCTAGACAGTGATGGACCTAAGAGAGTAGAATACCATCCTACAAACTCCACAGTCGAAAAAAACACCAGACACATGTGCATATGTCATGTGTACATGGTCTGTTCCACGTAAAATCAGCAAAAGATGGCCTACAGATCTGCCTTTACACCTCAAGCTGAGATGAAAAAAGGCAAGATAAGGTAGCTGCCTTAGAAGAGAAGTTAATATAATCCAGTATTGTTGGCCTACATTAAAGAATGATTTGAACGGCTGCTTTCTTTCCTTTGCCTGATTTATTAAGCAACAAATCAAAGTTTTATGGATGGCTTGCTCATGTTTCAAAGGGGACAATCAAGTGTGGATCGCCTTTTTGTTTTAAGATAAGGTAAATGAATTTCATTCACAAACAAGGCCGGACGGCCATATAAAATAGATTAAACATTAACTTTAATGTCATAATCTTTTATCATTATCTTGTCAACCTTGATCATACAAGATTAGTAAAACTAACTTGAGATAATCTTACTATGACCCAAAAGCTTGTGAAAAGAATCTAAGAGCGGACCTTAAGGAACTAGTTAAGAATGGATGCCACCACCCCAGCCCGGATTCAGCCAGGTTCTAATGATCATGTCCCCTTCCCAACAATTGTACAGGTCTTGGGGCATATTTCGCTTTATAATAGAAAACTCGCCAGCGAAATCCAGGTAATTAGGACTACTAAAAGTTTAAAAGTGCACCGAATAAATCATGTCACGTTTAGGGGATAACAACATATTCTGCAAATTATAAACTCGAAACCACAAATAAAAAATAGAGAAGCATATCATAATACCAATTGAAACATAAGTTGCAAAAAAGAACTAAGAAAATAGTTAGAAAAAGATAAGAAACAAAAATGAATGCTGACTGTAAAGAAACAAGGGACAATAATGGTATTTGATGAGTCGATTTGAAAGGAAAGGAGCAAAGTCAATTAGGCTGAATTAGACCAACCTTACTAGTTTTGATAAGATGACTTCAAAGTGGGAAGATTTCTATTACTTTTACACAACTTGTAAAAGTAGGTTACATCACAAAGCAAACCTACAAACTCAAAAGTTGAAAACACCACATGTGCAGGCCAATCTTCATACTAGAATAAGCACAGATCATCTATTTTGCTTTTTTCTGATGACCCATAGCTGACACATGCAGCAATTAGTAGTTAGAACATTCATCAACATCTCCCACCGAACTTACTCGGTGGAAATTCGGCGGGTATTCCCTTAAGTTCAGCAGTATGCTCACATGAAAGGCAGCCAAAAAGGCGACTGGTCCTATCTTGTTGTGAAGACCATATTGTTCCATATACAACTTCAAAGAACATACCTAAATTAAAGCAAAGTGAGTATAACCCTTATCTTGATGAAGAATCTATTGTTCTTGTAGTAGTTATTATGAGTATTAATGGCCCCTTGAATCACAAATCATTAAGATTGAATATTCTTGAATATGCAGGAAAATCTGTGATTGGTAAGATGAACAAACTTGGAGAGAGAATGGACTGTCTTCTGCAAGGCATCCGCGAGCATGGTAAACACTCGAATAATATATATATATATATATATATATATATATATATATATATATATATAAAGGAAAGAGTATTTGAAAGTAGAAACTGAAAAAGAAAGTTTGCATAATACTGACGGCAAAACTTCAACTTGCAAATAATGAATTTTAGTATTTGGAAGTGAAGTCACGGCCAAACAAAACTGTAAACCTAAAGAACACAGATAAGTGAGAAATGAAGTGATAAATTCATGCAAGCAGAACAATTTACATGTATATACAATACAAAGTATTGATTGTAATGACATTAACGTCGCAACTCTAATTATGCAGTCAGCTTAAGCCCGAATCTAACAGAAATGGTGAAGGGAAAATTGAACCTCGGGGCAAAACTTCTTAAAGTAGGAGGGTTGGAGAAAATATTCAAGCAGAAGTTTAGTGTTAAAGATGATGAAAAGCTATTGAAGGTTTCTCAATGCTATTTATCAACTACAGCTGGTCCAATAGCAGGCCTCCTCTACATCTCTACTGATAAGATTGCTTTCTGCAGAGAGATCGAGATCAATAAAGCTGAAAGTTGCTTAGAATCCGCTATAAGGTTCCACTCTGCTCTTCTTTCCTTTCATCTCTAATTTTCTAGCCACGTAAAGGATAATCTAAATAAGCCATTCACAATTGCAGGTATCAATCCCAATAAGTAAGGTAATGAAAGCAAAAGAGAGTGAAAATATGGAAAATCCATCGCAGAAGTATATACAGGTAATTACAGAAGATGACTTTGAGTTCTGGTTTATGGGATTCCTTAGTCATCAAAAGATACTGAGATATCTGCAGCAAGCAATTTCAAGAACTTCAAGCAGCTGAGAAAATAAACTTTTATTTTTAATTTTGTTTCGTAATACGCCCATGCATCAATGTAAAAACGAATGTACAGATCTGTTCAAACTTGTAACTAGCTCCATTGCTCAACGGAGGTTTTAGGTTTTGTAGGCTTTCAGCCTTAGTTGCTAAAACAAATGTATAGACTTATTGTAAAACTATTGCATATAGAAGGCTAATTCATCTTTTAGCCTGTCATCCAAAGGCAAAAGTTGGTATTATTAAGGAAATAAGTTTTAGTTTACTCAATAATTTAAATCAGTTGTCGAGTGTGCATGATGTGTTCCACATTAAGTCAGGAAAAATGGCTTACAGATCTGCCTTTAAACCTCAAGCTGAGCTGAAAAAAGGCAAGCTAAGGTACCATGCCAAAATCAATAATGTTGTGATCGTGGCTCCCTAATTGTGATCATGGACCCAGTTCATTTGACTGGTGTTGGACAGAGTTTGTGGTGTGGGAAAAAAAAAAGTGAAAAAAATTACAGTTGTAGATCTGAGATACCTAGGTTGAAACCGCAGGCCTTGTGAAGCGAGGGCACACTAAATATTTAAGAGCCCAAATAAAAAGTTTTGATCGAGGTCCTTGGTCCCGTGATCATGATCATGAAATGGAGTTTGAAACCTCAGCATCCCCATAGAGTGGGAATCACAGAAACTAAGCTCACAATTGTGATTTCTGAGCTCGGGCTTGCCACCCCCAAACCTTCCGCTGTTGCGATCATGAATTGCGATCTTATCACTAGTTCATTTTGACCAGTGTTGTCCTTTTCTCCCCCACCATGCATCTTGATCCCTGTAGGAAGCAAGATAAGAACTACACCATCCAATTGACTCAATTTAGTCCCAAGCATGCCTTCAACATAGACATAATGATGTTATAGTAAGAGTATCCAACCATCGAGCGTGGAAGGGCAAGTCAAGACATGTGTTAGCGGCATATCTGCGCCAAAGATTTGTTTCAATCTACCAACAACAACATACCCAATGTATTCCCACATAGTGGGGTCTGGGGAGGGTAGAGTATACGCAGACCATACCACTACCTTAGGTCAAGTAGAGAGGTTGTTTCCGATAGACCCCCGACTTAGGACCGATAACAGTATAGCAATCACAAAATATAAATGTGTATAGACTAGTACAGTATGCAAAAATAAACTCACACCACTATCCAAAAAATAATACTATAGCCACAAGATAATACTAAAAACTATCTATCCAAAATCATAGACATAACTCAACACCGCGAACAAGAAACTTCAAACACAAATAAAGAACGCTCCCCTACTTTAACCGACACACTCCTACCCCCTAAGCCTCTACCATAATCCGCATCTTCCACACTTTCCTATCGAAGGTCATGTCCTCCGTAAGCTGTAACTGCTCTATATCATGCCTAATTACCTCCCTCCAATATTTCTTCAGCCTACCTTTACCCCGCCTAAAACCATTCATAGCCATTGTCTTACACCTCCGCGCTGGAGCATCAGAGCCCCTCCTTATCACATGCCCGAACCAACATAAATGTACTTCTCGAATCTTCTTGTCCTCCACCGAAGCCACCTCTACCTTGTCCCGAATAATCTTATTCCTCACCCTATCTTTCCTAGTATGGACACACATCCATCGCAACATCCTCATCTCTGCTACCTTCAACTTTTGGATGTGGAATTTCTTAACTGGCCAACACTCCGCTCCATACAACATAACCGATCAAACTACCACTCTGTAGAACTTCTAATCACATAAAACTCTAAGGCATAATCTAATCACATAAAACTTCTAAAGTGAGCTTTCATTTTAACCACCCTGTCCCAATACGATGCGTGACATCCTCGTCAATCTCACCATTGCCCTGAATCAGAGACTCCAGATACTTGAAACTCTCCCTCCTCTGAATGGCCTTAGAGTCTAGCTTCACAACCACGCCAGTCTCCTATGACACATCACTAAACTTACACTCTAAGTACTCCATCTTGGTCCTGCTTAACTGAAAACCTTTAGACTCAAGGGTCTATCTCTGAATCTCTACCTTATCATTAACTTCTCCTCGAGTCTCATCAATCAGTACCACATCATCAGTAAATAATATACACCAAGGCACCTTTCCTTGAATATGTCGCGTCAAAACATCTATCACCAATGCAAATAAAAAATGGCTAAAAGTCGATCCCTGGTGCAAGCCTATCAAAATCAAAAAGTGCTCCAAATCACCACCTACTGTCCTCACATGAGTCTTTACGCCATCATGCATATCCTAAATCAACCTAGTGTATCCCACGGGCACCCCTTTAGCCTCCAAGCACCTCTACAGAATCTCCCTGAAACTCTATTATATGCCTTCTCAACATTAGTAAACACCACATATAAGTCCTTCTTCCTCTCCCAAAATTGCTCCACCAATCTCCTCACAAGGTGAATGGCCTCTATTGTCGAGCGACCTGGCATGAAACTGAACTGATTCTTAGAGATAGTCATGATACTTCTCAGCCTCAACTCTACCACTCTTTCTCAAACCTTTATAGTATGAATTAACAACTTGATACCTTTATAATTGTTGCAACTCTGGATGTCTCCCTTGTTCTTATACAATGGAATCATCATACACCAGCTCCATGCTTCATGCATATTTGCTTTCCTAAAAATAATGTTAAACAACCTTGTCAACCACTTCAAACCTACCCCTCTAGTGCTTCTTCAAAAATCCACTAGAATCTCGTCTGGCCCTGTCGCCCTGCCCCGACATATCTTGCGAATAGCCTTCTTGACCTCCTCAACCTTGATACGCCTACAATAACTATAATCACAACACTTCTCAGATTTCTCCAAGTCCCCCAACATAAAAGGTGATGCATTTCACTTTGTCAAAGTCACGAGCCCTCCGCTCCCTAGACTTGGCAAGCCTATACAACTTCTTATCCCCACCTTTCTCCTCTAAAGCTGTATACAAGCTCTCAAAAGTAGTTGTCTTAGCCGCCATAACCGCTACTTTTCCTTATTTATTTACCGCTTCTTATTATCCTTGCTCTCAACTAACTTAGCATAAGCCACTTTCTTAGACTCCACCTTCTTTTTAACCTCTTCGTTATACCACCAGTCCCCTTGATGCTTGCCAGATCGACATCTTGAGACACCCAACACCTCTCTAGAGGTTTGTAACTAGAAGTCATCTCCTATATACTATCCATACCCTCTCTACTCTCCCAAGCCCCCTACTCTTCAACTTCTCCCCTATTTTCCAATGTACTAGCCAAAGTCAAGCTAACCCACTTAATCCAGGGTCGAGCCTCCATACTCCTCTTCTTTTGACCTTTATTGATTACCAAGTCTGTTACCAACAACCTATGTTAAGTCAAAAGATTCCCGCTAGGTATGACCTTACAGTCTCTACAAATTTCTCTATCACCCTTTCTAAGGAGTAAAATGTCTACCTGGGTCTTCATCACTGAACTACGAAAGGTAATAAGATATTCCTGTCTCTTCGAAAAGCTTGAATTCACCACCCACAACCCAAAAGCCCTAGAAAAATACAAAAGAGAAGCTCCTTCTTCATTTCGATCCCTGAAATTAAAATTGCCATACACATCATCATACCCTCTTAGTAAAGGCCCAATATGCCCATTGAAATCCCCTCCAACGAATAATATCTCTAAGCTTGAAATGCCTCTAACCACCTAATCCGAAGCCTCCAAAAATCTCTTATTCTCTTCCTCATCCAAACTTGATTGCAGAGCATAGACACTAATAACACACAAAGAAAACCCCCCAATGACCAACCTAATCGATATCAACCTATCGTTTACCCGCTTAACCTCCACCACCTGCCCCCAAAGTTATTCATATACTAATATACCTACCCCATTCCTATGCCTCACGTCACTCAAGTACCACAACTTATACCTATCCACATCCCTCACCTTAGAGCCTACCCATTTGGTTTTATGGACACAAGCTATACTAATCTTTCTTTTCCTAAGAATATTCACGAGCTCTACGGACTTACCTTGAAGAGTCCTTATGTTCTAAGACCTAATTCTCAACTTGGGTTCTCCCTTACCCTACCTAACCTACTACCCCTGGACCCCAACCCCAAAATCAATCCTAGACTCGCCCCTAACCCTCTCTTTCAACATACTATAAAAAATATTTTTATTAATCTTGAAGATATATTTAGGCTGCATACAATAATCCTATGAAAGAATCCCAATTTTGAGTTAGTAAACATTCAGTGTAATGCATTTTATCATTGGAGGAGCTAAAAGATTGTTAAATATCAGATACAACAAGAAATAGTTACAAGCTCGATGATGAAAACTGTTACAAAGGTCGAATAAACTCTTAATGGAATTTAAAATTTTTTTAGAGTAACAAGGACATAGTAAAAAATTCCACCTTAGAATATTGAAATGGTGCTTCTACAAATAAGTTCTAAAAGGTTAGGAATATGTATATTCACGAAATTAGGATTGATTTGTCACGACCCAGGACCATGCCCTGGACCTAACAGGTAACCTAGACCTATAAAGGCCCTAAAAGACCCTTTAGCATAATATCTTAAGCATATTCACTATTAAAATGCAAAAACAGACCCAATAATAAGAAGTTCAACTTGAATATAACTGAATAAATCAGACTTTAATCCAACCATAACATCAAACCTCAAAGCCTTTAATCCATAAAGAAAAGATCACCAATATCGGGACAAGGCCCCGATAATACCATAAAACAAATACTAGAATGTCTGTCATAAAGACACCTTCTGAAGAATGAAGGGCTCACAAAAGCTGGAGCTGTCTGAACGAACCTAGTACTACACCGTACTATGAGAATATGCCTCTAAACCTATATCATTGAATGATGTAGCCACCCGTAGATGATCAATATATGAAATGTAGTGGCATACAGAGCAAATAAATAGATAAGATATGCTTCATATAAAATAGTCACTAGAATAAAATGTATTAGTTGTGATTCCAAAGGATGAAGACATATACATTCTATTCTTTAGTTATGAACTAGATGGTATCACCGACTTACATTTAAATACCACGAGCTATGTAGGGTTCGATCAATGTTCGATCGGCTAAACCCTAATCTATGTTTTCCTCATAAATCAAGATTAAATCATTATGGTCAACACAATAATCCTCAGAGAAAATATATAAGGTCATCCAATTAAGGATCAAATCATCCTTATGTCGGAAAAACATAGGTTTCGGGTGTTGAACTATTTAGATTCACACCTTTTTGGTTAACTATCTAATTCTCTTTAAGCTAAGATTTTAGCCTTTTTGAATCATCAAACATCTTTAAAATAATTCTATTTCTGTTAAAGGCATAGACCATTATTGGTATCATCATACCAAGACTTGTAAGTCATCTATTTCATTGTTTATTAAATCATAAGTCTTGGCGTCAATTTCTTATGCCCATAGTATAGAGCTCACATATAAAATGATTATTGAATATTGTTTTGAATACATGATGATGATCATTAATGATCATAGTGTGTAGGTGCATGACTACTGTTTCATTGATGTATAAGTATTTAGAAGTAGTTATTTGGTTAGAAAGTAGTTGATTTAGTTGGAGAAGTTGTTAGAGGTTGTTAGACGGTTAGGATGAGCTGTTAGTGAGTTGTACATAAGCTCCAATCTTAGCTCAAGTCTTAGTTCAAGTCTATAGATAGATAGAACATTATACTATTCCATTGATGCATAATGAAATTCAGCTTTACTTCATCTCTCTCTTCTCCTTTGATTGCAAATCATCAAGCTGTAAGGCTTGTATTTCACATGGTATTAGAGCCATGAGCTCAATAATAAGCATATTTCGATCAATTTCTGATCGAGTTCTCGGTGAAATTTGAGATCTCCATTTTAATTTCTTCTTCTTCACGATTCTGATATACTCTAAAGTTTGATTCTTCCACTCATAGTGCCCAAAATTGATCAAAGTGATCCACTTTTCATTGGTGCTTCTGATAGTTCCAGTGCTGTACTAGCTCCAATCAAGTTAACTAGTTCAGAAAACTATATTCTGTGGAGTGAATCGATGCGTATTATTCTGTTAGGAAAGAGAAAGTTTGGTTTTGTTACTGGAATCTGCAATAAAGAGTCATATAGCGAGGAAATCCATGAACAATGGGAAACATGTAATGGCATTGTCCTTTCCTGGATCATGAACACTGTGAGTGAGAATTTACTATCTTGCATTGTTTATGCCATAAGTGCTTGTGTAGTTTGGGAAGATTTGAAGGAGAGATATGACAAGCTGAATCGTATGCATATATATCAATTACATCATGAAATCAATATGCATTCTTAAGGTATAGATTCAATCACAGTTTATTTTACCAAATTGAAAAGTTTATAGAGTGAATGTGATGTTCTAGTGCCTAATCATAGCTGTGATTTTCCCAAGTCTAGAGAGTATTTAGATTACATGTGTCAACTGAGACTTTTATAATTTTTGAGTGGTTTAAATGGGTCCTATTATCAAGCTAGGAGACAAATACTACTCAAAGGAGTAACTCCTACACTTAATCAAACTTATGCTATGCTTATAAAGGATGATATCCAATATTCAGCCTGTATGCTTGCTGTGAATGATCGATCAGAACCACTTGCTATGCAAGTGAATTGCAACTATGGTTATGGACAAGACAACACCAATTATAAAGGCAGAAAGTGTGAATATTGTTAAGCAAGGATACCAAAGATATGAAACAAGTTAACATGATAGGTATTACTATTTGTTTCCTATCCAAAACTTGTTTTAGTATTTGGATTGTAGATTCAGGAGCTATACATCATGCGTCTGCATATGGACACCTATTCATAGAAACACAAGACTAGTTCCTAAACACTTGAACAAATTGCACCTCCCAACAGGTGATGAAGTTCCAATTTACCATACTGGATATACCTACATGTTTACAGATGATGTGATCAAAGATGTTCTCTTTGTTCCAGATTTCAGGCTTAATTTGTTATTTGTTGCTAAGATAACCAAGGAACTTTCATGCTTTATGTCCTTTTATCCTGATTTTAATATCTTTCAGGACCTCTTCAATAGCAAGGTGAAGGGGATTGGTAGAAAAGAGAGTAGAGTATATGTTCTTAAAGGAGAATAGAAAAGAGATAATAACCATACAGAATCAAACCACTGCAGGCTCATTGCAGAAGTTTCACCTTCTAGTTGCAGCTTGTGGCACCAAAAACTTGGGCATCCAGATTTTTAGGTTTTAAAGTGCTTAGATAATCTGAAGAATCCTAGTGATGTAAATATATTAAATAAGTGTATTATGTGTCCACTAGCCAAACATATAAGACTGTCATTCCCTACAAGTACTACTAGGTCTTCTAAATATTTTGAACTTGTACACATGGATTTATGGGGTCCATATAGATCTTCTACATTTGATAACAAGTATTATTTCTTGACTATGGTAGATGACTATAGTAGATATACTTGGGTTCATCTTTTGTAGCTAAAATCTGAGTCCATAGTAGCAATTAAGAGCTTTATTTCCATGATTAAAACACAGTTTGGAGTGGTAGTAAAGACTATCAGATCTGATATTGGGACTAAGTTTATCAACTCTCAATGACAGACTGTATTTCAGTCTCTAAGAATTCTTCATCAAACAAGCTGCGCTCCCACTCCTTAACAAAATAAAGTTGTAGAGAGAAAGCACAAGCACATATTAAACATAGCCAGAGCACTCAAGTTTCAGTCTCACTTGCCCATTAAGTATTGTGGATTATGTATGAAGTCTACATTGTACATCATGAACAGGTTACCATCTATTGTGCTAAAAGGTAAGAGTCTATTCAAATTGTTGTTCTCCAAGGATCCCAAGCTAGCTTATCTCAGGGTTTTTGAGTGTCTATGTTATGTAACTGTCCTCCCAAGAGGTGATAAATTTACTGAAAGGGCTAAACCTGCAGTGTTAGTTGGCTATTCAAAGTCTCAAAAGGTATACTTACTACTAGATTTCCACTAAAAATGGTTATTGGTTAGTAGGGATGTTGTGTTTCATGAGGATAGATTCCCATTTAATCTATCACAAATGCAACATACACATGCTTCAAAAGTTGAAGAAGATATCAATGACTTCTTGATCCCCCCAGATGATGAAATGACTACTGAGGCTCCCATTAAAGTTGCTCCCATTGAAGAAGATAGTTCTGCTGATGCTGAAATACCTGATATAGCTTCATCTGACTCATATGATGAAACAAATTGCCAAGCTGAGCCGTCCCTACATCAACCTTCTTCCAGTAGACCCACAAGAACCAGCAGAACACCTTTGTGAATGCATGACTATGTTGACACCTCCAGAAACTAGAGATACAAGTATCCCCTAGCCAACAGTTTATCTTATAAGAAACTAAGTTCTCCACTCTGGTTGAACCTCAACATTCTAAGCAAGTTTTACAAGATGAAAGATGGGTGGAATCCATAAAATTAGAAATTCAAGCCTTAGAGGACAACAACACTTTGACTTTTGTTGACCGACCTAAAGGGAAGAATGTTGTTAGTTCCAAGTGGATATACAAAATTAAATACCTTGCAAATGGGGAAGTGGAGAGGTTCAAATCAAGGTTAGTAGTGGAACCTGAAGCTAACTCATGCTTTACTTGATGCTGGATTCACTCAGAGTGTACATGACTATTCACTCTGCACTCTGCATCAAGGTGATGATACTATTGTAGTTCTTATATATGTTGATGATTTACTACTCACTGGAAGCAGTGCAGCATTGATCAATGACACTAAAGTCAAGTTACATCAACAATTCAAGATTAAAGACTTAGGGGTCTCAAGTATTTTTTGGGTATTGAAGTCCTTAGATCAACCTCAAGGGTAACATTCAACCAAAGGAAGTACATTCTTGAATTGATTGCTTTCACAGGTCTTAGTGGCTCTAAACCTGTTATCACTCCATTAGAGTCTAATGTCAGGTTAACTACACTAGAGTATGATCAAGCCATGGGTGTACAAGGTGATGAAATATTATCTGATGCTTCTTCTTACCAAAGACTAGTGGGTAAACTTATGTATGCTACTATCACAAGACCATATATTAACTTTGTAGTCCAAACCCTCAGCCAGTTCATACAGCATCCCAAGAGCTCACACTGGAAGCAGCTACCAGGGTAGTCAGGTACCTCAAAGGTTCTGTTGGTCAAGGCATCTAGTTAAAGGCTGAGCCTGCTACTGCACTAACTTGTTGGTGTGACTCAGATTGGGATGCTTGTATCAGTCACTGGTTATGCTATTCACTTTGTGATTCATTAATATCTTGGAAAACCAAGAAACAACACATAGTTTCCAAAAGTTTTGTTGATGTTGAGTATAGAAGCATGGCTTCAGCAGTTGCAGAACTCACTTAACTGGTTGGTTTGTTCCAGGAACTCACGGTTCCCATTACTCTACCCATATCTATCTTTAGTGACATCAATCAATCCATTCAGCTGGCAAATAATCCAGTGTTTCATAGGAGAACAAAACACATAGAAATTAACTGCCACTTCATCAGGGATAAGATCAAAGGTGGATTGATTAAATCTCTGTATGTTCACACTCATGATCAGCTTGCTGAAGTTCTTAACAAGGTACTAAGCCTTGCTCAACACACTCACTTCTTTCTCAACACACTCACTTACTTGGCAAGCTTGGTGTGCTAAATATACGGCACCCTTCAGCTTGAGAGGGAGTGTTTTGACTACATGATGATCATTAATGATCATAGTGTGTAGGTGCACCACTACTATTTTATTGATGTATAAGTAGTTTGGAGTAGTTATTTGGCTAGCAAGTAGTTGCGTTAGTTGGAGAAGTTGTTAGACAATTATGATGAGCTATTAGTGAGCTGGATATAAGCTCCAATTTTAGCTCAAGTCTAAGTTCAAGTCTATAAATATACACAACATTGTTCTATTCCTTTGATGCATAATGAAATTCAGCTTCACTTCATCTCTCCCTTCTCCTTTGATTGCAAATCATCAAGCTATAAGGCCTGCATTTCACAAACATCAATCCAATTAGTTCATAAAACCCATTAACCAATTAAGAGTATAATTTCTCATAAAAGTAGGTAAAATAATATAGCATTTGGGTCAATTCATTTATGTGTCATAGAAAACATAAAACTCATCAAATAGTAATATCTTCTGACCCAACAAATAGTTCAAACATTTTAAATATAGGATACAAGAAAATAAAAAAATCATTTAATCCTTTCAAGGTTTAAATTAATATGTAGATAAGAGCGATTCCAAGTAGAAGATATAATATTATGATCTCATGCTTCTTTCATAAATTCTAAATACATATGCTTGCAACCCTAATTCAATTTCGAAATACACTTAAGTATGAAAGAGTTTTGAAATTATAGTTCGAAGTTTATTTGAGTAGAGAGGAAGTTTCATCACATGGACATCCGTGCATCTCCTCATCACATGTCTGAACCATCTCAATCTCGCTTTCCGCATCTTGTCCTCCACCAAAACCACTCTCACCTCGTCTCAAATATCCTTTTTTCAAATCCTATCTCTCATATATCCATCGCAACATCCTCATCTCCATCACTTTGATCTTCTGAACATGAAAGTTCTTGATAAGCTAACACTCTGGCCCATACAATATAGCTAGTCTAACCACCACTCTGCAAAACTTGCTTTTATGTATCAGTGGTACCTTCTTATCACACAACACTCCGGATGAGAGCCTCTATTTTATCCACCCTGCATCAACATGGTGATTATTATCCTGGTCAATCTCCCCATTTATTTGAATAATAGATCCAAGATACTTGAAACTTCCTCTCATTTGATTATTTATATTTTGATTTAACTAAAACATACTAACTTTGAGATTTTTTGTGTTCTTCCATTTTGCATAATATAATTTTGAGATTTTTATTGTTAATAAAATTATTTACCTTATAAAAAAAAGAATAGAAGGCTACTTTATTTCAAATAAGCTCTTTTTATAATTGTGGAACCCAAACCAATTAGTGCGCACCTCGACTAATTCTGAGGATACTTGCTACATCCCACTAGGACAAGATATTGGGTAACTATGTCCATTAAGACTTGGACTGGTGAAGGTGAGATGATAATATGCCATGAATAAAAAGGAGGCACAAACATGAGCCTTCAACTTAAGATTCTCAAATGATCATATATAAAAAAATTAAACTTTAAACATTAAATAAGCCGGATCACATTTTATATCTAATAAGAGGGAATGGGGTGGGAGAAGCAGGCACCTCTCCATCAACATGCCTGCTTCTCCTGACTCTTCCTCAGCTGCTTCCTCCGTAATTTTATTATATTATCTCTAATTAATTATTAAATAATTATTATAAAGTCATTTAAGTATATTAAAAAATTAATAATATTTAATGTTAAATTTACTTAACGTTTTATAGGAGCTCATTTAATTTTTTCTCGCAAATATTTTTATATAGTAGTTTTGTTATATAACTTCTTATTAGACGTGTCTGCTTCACCGTTTCAATCGTAATTTTACTATGTCATTTCTAATTAATTATTATGACCATTTAAGCATTGTATCAATTAATAATATTTGATAAAAAAGGTAAAATAGAAATAAAATGATAAGTTAATCAAAAAAATTTCGCAGGTATTTTTTATAGTAATTTTTCTATATCACTTTTAATTAGTTGTTGTGAGTCATTAAGACATGTAACTTTACTATATCACTCATAATTAATTATAATGTTCATCTAAGCATCATGACACTTAAATTGGAATTAAAAAAACGTATTATACATTACAATAATGTGAAATTTAAATTATTTAAAAAATATAATTGATTATTAATGTACAAAGATTTAAACAACGCGAGCGATATATATTATTGAAAAATTACACAAAAAGTAGTATAAATTATAATAGTTAATAATTTAAAATATATATTTAAAAACTGTTATATATTTTTAAAATATATTATAAATCTCAATAATTAAAATAATTTTTTTTTAAAATATTCGTTGGACCCGATTGATGACTAGTATAATAAATAAGAAAGGAAAGGAACAACTTTAAAATTGTGAAAAGATCATTCAAGATGTTGGGAGAAGGAGATTATCTGAAAATGACTTGATCTCTCCTAAAGAAAACAAGTTTCTAATAGTGTCCTTCGTAAATGGTAACAATGAGATAAAGTTATCACAACTTGGCTACAAACTCAATCCAATCAAATTATCAGATTGGATCCATTGTTAGCTTGACATGCTTTTCATATATCTATTTATGTGCATTTATCTAGACAGTGATGGACCTAAGAGAGTCGAGTACCATGTGCATATGTCATGTGTGCATGGTGTGTTCCACATAAATTCAGCAAAAGATGGCCTACAGATCTTCCTTTACACCTCAAGCTGAGATGAAAAAACGCTAGATAAGGTAACTGCCATAGAAGAGAAGTTAATATAATCCCGAATTGTTGGCCTACATAAAAAGAACGATTTGAATGACTGCTTTTTTTTTTTTCCTTTGCCTGATTTATTAAGAAACAAATCATAATTTTATGGATGACTTGCTCACATTTCAAAGAGGACAATCAAGTGTGGATCGCCTTTTTGTTTTTAGAAAAGGTAAACGCATTTCATTCATAAACAAGGCCGGATGGCCATATACAATAGATTAAACATTAACTTTAATGCCATAATTTTTTATCATTATCTTGTCAACCTTGATCATACAAGATAAGTAAAACTAACTTGAGATAATCTTAATATGAGCCAAAAGCTTGAGAAAAGAATCTACGAGCGAACCTTAAGGAACTAGTTAAGAATGGGTGCTGCCACCCCAGCCCGGATCCAGCCAGGTTTTATTGATCATGTCCCCTTCCCAACGTAGAGTTGTACCTCGTCTTGGGGCGTATTTGTCTTTACAATTGAAAGCTCCCCAGAGAAAGCCAGTTAAGTAGGATTACAAAAAGTTTAAAAGTGCACCAAATTAATCGTGTCAAGTTAGGGGATAACAAGAAATTCTGCAAATTATAACTGGAAACCATAAATAAGCATATCATTATACCAATTGCAACATAAGTTGTAGAAAAAACTAAGAAAATAGTTAGAAAAAGATAAGAAACAAAAATTGGATGCTGACAGTAAAGAAATGAGGGACATTAATGGTATTTGATGAGTTGATTTGCAAGGAAAGGAACAATGTCAATTCGGCTGAATTAGACCAACCTTACTAGTTTTGATAAGATGACTTCAAAGTGGGAAGCTTTCTCTTACTTTTACTCAACTTGTAAAAGTAGGTTACATCACAAAGCAAACCTACCAATTCAAAAGTTTAAAACACCACACGTGCAGGCCAATCTTCATACTAAAATAAGCACAGATCATCTTTTTTGCTTTTTTTTCTGATGACCCATAGCTGACACATGCAGCAATTAGTAGTTAAAAGATTCATCAACATCTCCCAGCCTGCCATATATAATGCTACAAGGAATGTTCTTAAACCGTCAACCTAACTTAAACATTCCTCACCAACTACAGCACTATACCAACTCAAAAGCAGAATCAAAATGAAGAACTTACTCGGTGGAAATTTGGCGGGCATTCCCTTGAGTTCAGCAGCATCCTCATATGAAAGGCAGCCAAAAAGACTACTGGCCCTATCTTCTTGTGAAGACCATATTGTTCCATATACAACTTCAAATAACATACCTAAATTAAAGCAAAGTGAGTATATCCCGTATCTTGATGAAGAATCAATTGTTCTTGTAGTAGTTATTATGAGTATTAATCACCCTTGAATAAGAGATCATTAAGATTGAATATTCTTGAATATGCAGGAAAATCTGTGATTGGTAAGATGAACAAACTTGGAGAGAGAATGGACTGTCTTCTGCAAGGCATCCGCGAGCATGGTAAACACTCGTATAATATCTTGATATATATATATATATATATATATATATATATATAATATAAGGAAAGAGTATTTGAAAGTAGAAACTGAAAAAGAAAATTTGCATAATACCGATGGCAAACCTTCAGCTTGCAAATAATGAATGTTAGTATTTGGAAGTGAAGTCACAGCCAAACAAAATTGTAAACCTAAAGAACACAGATAAGTGAGAAATGAAGTGCTTAAATTCATGCAAGCAGAACTATTTACACGTATATACAATACAAAGTATTGATTGTAATGACATTAACATCGCAACTCTAATTATGCAGTCTGCCTAAGCCCGAATCTAACAGAAACGGTGAAGGGAAAATTGAGCCTCGGGGCAAAAATTCTT
>NC_061115.1:17722569-17734127 GCF_002878395.1 Capsicum annuum
TCTATTAGTGGGAATGTTGGTGTTTATGTCATGTTTCACCACTACTTGTTTGTTCCTATATTTTAGCTTAAATTTTTGAGTTGTAAGCCTATAAAAGGGTAGTAGATCTTTTGTTTTTTACCAGTTGAATTAAGCAGTAAAAAGAAATGTCTTTCTTTCTCACTTTGCCTACTTTTCTTTTCTAACATTTTTGGTATCCAGAACAGCCAGGTTTCTTCACCTAGGATCCAGAGAGAGGGTGAGAAAGAGAGATTGTAAAACATAAGAGAGACATCCATCATCTTCTGATAAAAAAAAATAGTAGTGAAAATCAATTCAAATTCTCGCTTCTTCCAATCTTTAAAGGTGTGAATTATCAGTTTTGGAGTCTTAAGATGAGACTCTTTTTAATTCTCAAGAGCTATGGGACTTGGTAGAGATTGGATTTCCAGACCCGGATGAAGGCCACGCACAACAACTCTGGAAAAAACGTAGGAAGGATTCAAAGGCACTATTCCTGATTCAACAAGCCCTTCGTGATGATATTTCCCTAGAATTTCAGCAGCGGAGACATCCAATGAAGCTTGGGAAATTTTGCAGCAAGAGTATATGGGAGATAATAAGGCAATATTAGTTAAACTGCAAACTTTAGGTTGTGATTTTGAAACTTTAAGCATGAAAAAGGGTGAATCCGTGCAAGACTATATGTCTAGAGTTTCTGCAATTGTTAATCTGATGAAGTCTTATGGAGAAAAAATTATAGATGAAACTATTGTAGAAAAGGTTTTGAGGTCTTTAACCAGTAAGTTTGAGCATATGGTTGTTGTTATCGAAGAATCCAAGGACTTATCGGACTATACAATTTAGTGAGTCTTGCCAACCCAAGAGTGAATTTCAATGCTAGTATTGCAAGAAGTATGGCCACAATGAAGCATATTATTTGACCAAACAAAGAGATGAAAAGAAGTATGCCAATCTCTCTGAGAAAGTTGAGGATGAAAGTATATTGTTCATGACTCATTCTCCAATTACTGAAAATTCTGATGGTGTTTGGATTATTTATAGTGGATGGTCGAATCATATGTCTGGCACAAAGTCTCTGTTTAGAGATCTTGATGAGTTGAGAAAAATTAAAGTTCAACTCAGTGATGACAAGAAAATACGAGTTGAAGGCAGGGGTACCATAGCCATCAAAACAATGCAGGGTAATTCTAGACTTATATGTGATGTGCAATTTGTTTTTAGTTTGGCTTACAATTTTCTAAGTGTTGGACAATTGATGGTTAATTTTTACTCTATTTTGTTTGATAATGATTCATGCATTGTTAGTGACAAGAAATTTGGTCAAGTTGTTGCTATTGTGCCTATGATTCAGAAGAATATGTTTCCCCTTAACGTTTCAAATATTGTTAAAAATATGTTAGTTGCTAAAGGTGTTAATGAAAATCAAATTTGGCATCATCACTATGGTCATTTGAACATTAATGGTCTGAAATTGTTAACTAGAAAAACATGGTGACTGGCTTACCAAAAGTGGGTGATCTTGAGTTATGTGAGGGGTGCATATTCAGAAAAGAAAGTTGAAAATCCTTCCCAATAGGAAACATTTGGAGGGCTAGTAGTTGGTTGACTTGTGTGAACCGATGAAAACTGAGTCATTAGGTGGGAGTCGGTACTTTCTTCTATTTACTAATGACTATTTCCATATGAGTTGGGCTTACTTTCTAAAGTTCAAATCTGAAGCATTTGAGAATTTCAGGAAATTCAAGGCCCTAGTGGAGAAGCATAAAAGCTCTTCGCACAGATCGTGGTGGTGAATTTTTATCTAATGATTTTAATTTATTTTGTGATGAGAATAGAATTCTCAGGGATCTTACAACACCATACTCGCCGCAGTAACATAGAGTCGTCGAGCAAAAAAATTGCACGGAGGTTGAGATGGCCAGAAGCCTACTTAATGGAAGGCGACTTTCTGTTCACTTTTGGGGAGAAGCAGTGGCTGCAGCTGTGTACCTCCTGAACATCTCTCCAACAAAAGTTGTTTTGGATTGAACTCCATATGAAACATGGACAGGACGAAAACCACGAGTAAGCCACTTGAAAGTCTTTGGTTGTATAGCTTATGCTTTGGTTAATATACATTCTAAACTAGATGAAAAATCAGAGAAATGCATTTTCATTAGTTATAGTCCTTAATCCAAAGCATATAAACTATATAATCCATATTCCGGTCCAATTAAAAGGAAAGCATACTACAATTCTTGAATCTTCAGGTTCTGATCCTTCCAGCACTGATACTAATCATTCTTATCATGGCAGCAACAACAACAACAATTTTATTCTAGCAAGCTCCCACTCTCCATCTTCGGTGTCCAGCGAAACGCTACTAATAAAGTTTCGGTCACTGGAAGGTATTTATGCATCTTGTAGTTTTTCCTTGTTAGCTGTCGAACCAACATGTTATGAAGAAGCTGCAAAGCAACCTGAGTGGCAGAATGTAATGATTGAAGAGATCCAGTCCATTGAGAAAAATCAAACCTGGGAGTTGGTTGATTTTCCTGAAGGGAAGAATGTTATCGGGTTAAAATGGATTTTTAAAATGAAGTACAATGCTGATGAAAGTGTCAAAAGTCATAAAGCTCATCTTGTTGCAAAAGGATATTGTTAGAAACAAGGCATCAACTTTGAAGAGTCATTCTCACCAGTAGCTCACTTTGAAATGGTTAGAACTACTCTATCCTTGGTTGCTCAACGTGGTTGGCCTTTCTACCAATTTGATGTTAAGTCTACCTTTCTAAATGGCGACTTACATGAAGAAGTATACATCTCTCAACCTTAATTTTTCATCTCTAGTGAAGGGAAGAGCAAAGTGTACAGATTGAAGAATGCATTATATGGTCTAAAGCAAGCTCCACGGGCAAGGTATAGAAAAATTAATTTTTTTTCCGGGAGCAGCAGTTCAGAAGAAGTGAGAATGAAACCCACAATTTATGTGAGGAAGTGAGGTAATGGTGATTTTCCAATTGTTTGTCTCTATGTCGATGATATTATATATGGGCTCATGTGAATCTACTGTTTTTTTAATTTAAGAGTTGCATGATAGGTAAATTTGAAATGTCCGACTTGGGTATGCCGCATTACTTTCTTGGGCTTAAGGTGAAACATGGTTCAAATGGAATCTTTATTTCGCAAAGAAAATATACAACTAAAATTTTACAAAAGTTCAACATGCTGAATTGTAATCTATCTCCCACGCCCATGAATATGAATAAGAAACTGGTACTTGATGATGGTACAGGCGCAACAAATGCTTCTTATTTTAGAAGCTTGGTTGTTGGTCTAAACTATTTCAGCATTCTCTGTTAGTTTGATTTCAAGGTTCATACATACTCCTTCGAAGCAAGACCTACGTGCAGCCAAAAGGATCTTGCGATATGTTGCTAGCAAATAAGTTACGGAATTTGTTACTCAAAAGTATTAGATTTGACATTAATTGGTTTTACTGATAGTAATTGGACAGGTAGCTTGGAAAATTATAGGAGCACATCTGGGAATGTCTTTAGTCTTGGTTTTGGAGAAATCTCATAGAGTTCAAGAAAACAAGATACAATAGCCTTGTCATCTTCGAAAGCACAATACATGGCTGTAACTTTCACCGGTTTCCAAGCTTTCTGGTTAAGGAAATTGTCAGTGGATCTTCAATAAGAGCAGATTGGTCCAATTTAAATATTGTGTGACAACAAGCCGACAATTACTATGACAAAAAATCCTGCATTTCATAGTAGGACGAAGCACATCGACATCTTTTATCACTTCATTCACTATCTAGTTGTTGGTGGAATAATCTCATTGAAATTTTTTGGCACAATTGATCAGGTTGTCGATGTTCTTACGAAACCGCTTCCGCAAAACAATCATGACTTCTTCAGGATACAAATGGGAGTATGTGATTTTGAAGAAAGGGGGAGTATTGACTAATTCTTGAATAATCAATCACTGCAAAATCTTTTCTTCATGGTCCTGTTTTTCAGTCTTAGTGGAATTACATTTTACTTGGTCAATGTTTTTTATTTTCTGTTTTGTATTAGTGGGAATGTTGGGGTTTATGTCATGTTTCACCACTACCTGTTAGTTCCTATATTTTAGCTTAAGTTGTTGAGTTGTAAACCTATAAAAGGTCAGTGGATCTCTTGTTTTTTTAGCAGTTGAATTAAGCAGTGAAAAGAAACGTCTTTCTTTCTCACTTTGCCAACTTTTCTTTTCTAACATTTCAAAAAATATTTTCCTCAAAGTGGGCAGCGGATTCCCAAGAATCGAGAAAAAAGTTTGTCAAAATCTTGGTTCAACCCTGCTATATACCCTCTCATTTTCTTCCTTTTTCATTGATTTTACGCTATCCTTCGAACATTTCCATTCATCATTATAGCATTGACGTAATTCTGTCATCTACCTCCTCTCCCAAGCCTGATGAATGGTAATTCAAAATTTGAGAGTCATTTTATATATCAGAATAAGTTTCTCTAACCACCTCCTAAACATCCCTACCAGTGTGAAGAAATAAATATCGTTTACCTATGGCAAGTTCTATGGAGTTCAGTAGCCGAGCAATTACCATCGAGTTTTCTAAACTCCAGGGATTCATTTTCTGGTCTCATGGTTTAGGCTTTCTCATTTTTCTAGTCAAGTGCCTAAGTTTCCTGTCACGACCCAAACCGAGGCCCTGGCAGTGACGAGCATTCCAAACCATGAAGGCTCGAATGCCTTTCTCTATCTGGTTGTCATGCACAATATTCATACAATAAAGCAAGATGCGGAAATATAACTTAATATGGAATCATGGTCATACTCTAAAGTCAATTTAACGATAAGGAATTTAAAATAAAACAACTCTAGACAATATCTAAACCAGTCTGCGAAATATTTATTACAGGCTAAAATGACAACTGTCTAAATCTGGTACAAGGCCCCCAGTAGACCCAAAACAAAATAATAACATAGTATGGAATAAACAGGCCTTTTGGAGTAAAGAAGGCTCACCACTACACAGTCTCTTCTCTCTGAAATCTCTACTGCTTAGTTGGGCATCTAGATTGAGCCTCAGACCATGAGAGATAGGGAGTCAATACAGTTATACTGGTACGCAGAGCAAATCCACAATAATAATTTTCATTCAAACTATATAAGAGTGATTTAAAACAGTTCAAAAATATATCATATGTTAAGAATCACATAGGCATATTTAAAAGACTCTATAAAATCATCTGAACTTTGTGACATACTCATTGTTTTACTTCTTCGCTAGGTGGTATACCCTACAATTATGTAATTCCACGGGCTATGTGGAATCTTCCCTTAACTCAAAAGCTAATCCCCCAACCCAAGTTTGCCGCAAGGGTCGGAGTCACTGAATCTCTACTATGCCACAGGGCCGTCGCCAGCGTACAAAAGTAACATACCCGTATTGGCAAAACACGATTTTAGGATATGAACCATTTGGCTCGTTCCCTGTTTGGGTAACCACCTAACCCTCTTTAAGCCCATTTTTAATTCTTTACAACATGCAATCTTTGAAATCAGACTCTGAAGGCTCAAGTTCTGTTATGGCATAAATTTATATGGTATCATCATACCATTAACTTGCAAGTCACATTCTCTAAGCCATTTATAGAAAATTATATCTCTGTTCTCAAAACATGAAATTTAGGACCGCTATATCAACAATTCCTTTCAAGAAACTCATTATTTAAAACTCATGTAAACATATGCAAGAAAACTCTTATTTCTGACATTTCAAACACACACAAGGTGGTCATGTCAAAGATATCAATCATATGCAATTTTTCTCTTTAACACAAGAAAGAAATCATATCAAGAAACTCCCTCTCATCATCATCAAAATAATGTTAATTACTTTAATATTGAAAAGACCACTTTGAAACCATTAAACATGCATCTCAAATCATTCTCAATAGTTTCATAAACTATAAATCATCAAAGAAAGGGATTTCAATGATAATGCTCTCAATCAAATCTTCAATATCATACGTATACATATAGATGTAAATCAATTTAAGGGAGAAAGGCCTAAAGGCCAAAACAATAATATTATCAAAACATCAAAAATGCAAAATTTAAAGCATAAGTTCCAAAACCCCTTTAAAATTCATGGTTGCTAATCTTTAAATCATATTCAAGAGATTCAACAAGCCCATGTAGGTTTTAGGATGAACCCCACGTACCTTAGACTATAAAAGTTGAAAGATGGAACCTAGATCTTGATAGATGGAACCCAGATCTTGACCCTTTTCTTGGAGTCTTGAACTTAAGATCTTGATTCTTGATCTTGAGGGAATGGATTTAGGGTTTTAATTTGACAGGAAAAATTGAATTATGGAGTGTATTCTTCTTTTGGGACGTGAATCTTGTGTTATGGACAAACCTTGGGTGAGGTAAAGGTACAAATTGCCCTTAAAAATGCGAAAACATAACCTGAAAATTAGGTGTGTGCGATGGAGCATGCGTAGCACGCTAATCATGCGCAGCTACTGCCTCTCTCACAAAAATGGATATAAAGTTTTGCTCGGGTATTTGATTTTGGAAAAATTGATATCGTTAGAAAGATACTTCGAAGACCTTTCATTTTATATATAGTAGGCCCTCTAATTTGATATATACAAGAAGTTATGGTTGATGAAACTTGACCCAAGTTTAAACATCCACTGAAACTTAATCGCTAGAAATGTTTTGAACCCATCTTAGAGTTAAGGGATTTTTGCAACCTCAATTCATATTCAAAGGTATTCCCACACCATAGGATTGATAACCACACATATATTAACAATGAATTATCTAGTTCAGGTCTATAGGCGTAGGAACGACGGTCTAGATTCTAGCCCAAAAGTACGGGGTGTTACATTATCTCCCCCTTGAGATCATTCATCCCCGAATGATTGGTAGGGAATTTTTGAAGCTCTAAAAGTGTAGAATAAAGAACGTAAAATTGATTTGAACATTTTTACTCAAAAAAAATATGCAAAGGCATCACACGATCTTTATGATAACCCCTAGGGAAACGGGCTAGCACGAAACCTAAGATAACAAAACTTGATATCGACATGATCTTGGCATGTGTTTCATGGCACATGATCAAAACATTGAAAAACATAACTTTTCCTAAGAGTCCTTGTCCTGATTAAGATTGGTACAAGAGATGAGATAAGCTTCTCGCAGAGCATATGAATATTAGCATTCTCCATCTTACAAGATACAACGAAAAGACTTAAACTTAACAACACTACTTATCTATACGCCAACATTAATAAACATACTTCATCATTTCCAACTTACAATTCTCCCGTAACACATCTAACCACAAGAATTTATGTTCTATCGTATATTTATTCTATGTTGAAGCCTAACTCGGAGGAAAAAGGTGCTAATTTAAACTACAAGACCCTGTACTCGACATCATATTAAGAAATAATCTCACCTCATCACTATAATCTAACAACCTCAATTCTTAATTCAAAGAATGCTAAATGTATGACACATTGGTTTGTGTTTTCATCAATCATAAAATTTCAGCCCACCTCTACTACACCTCACTTCATGGACGTCTCCACTAAAACCTGCAAATTAAATTATTTTCACTAAGATTCTCGCCAAAAACTTCCCTCCTAACTATTTTATGTAAAGAATATTCATCTCCTTCCTTCCCCTGCTCTTCTAACCTAAGCTCAAGAAATTGCATCGAAATTTTCACCTACAACGACATCTACTCCCCCACCCAACATACTTCTACGCTTCCACAGTCACCATTATACTAGCATATAAAGGGGTCATTAAAGGATCTGAGCAAGAGTATCATGAAAGAAAGTAACACAATTGGATTATAACACATACTAATTTCCATACTCAAGGTGGGATATGAGTTAAAAATACTGTACAATCACAGAGTGTTTCATATATCAAGTGTTTGGATCAAAAGTGGAGAGTCATTCTGGCATAAACTCAACATAGCAATAGTTCTTACGAAAACCACAGTGAGAAACATGAGAGCTTTCATTATGAGTCTTATAATATGAGTGGAATTCATAAAGTCGATGATTTTGGTGAGGACTTCCACTCGAAGCTATCGCTTCTAATTTTCAGAACTAAAATAGTCACGAGTTCGCACAACTTTATCATTTTGACTAATCCCGACATAAAATAAATCATTAACATACAAAAAATATAGTTCTTTACAACCAATCATGATTTGGGTCACAGATTTTCTATTCATGAGCAACATAACGTAGAGCTTGGATACTTAGAATTACTGGCTCATCGAGGGACATTATTTCTTCTAGTTTGGAAGTCGGTACATGTCATGAGTTACATAAATTGCTCAAAACTTAGACATAGGTAGGACTTGGATACATAACGTAAGGCATTAGCAGACTAACCTCGCAGACTGAGTAGGAGGAGTCACTAAAAGATTAGAACATAAAACCTTGAAGCATTGAAGGATACTATACGAAACTTGACACATAAATGAGGCCTGAGGAACAACGAACCAACATCAGGGATTCATGAAAGTGATCTAAATTGAGGACATACCTGGCTAAAAACTGAATCTCACCAATCATTTGGCACATAGCATGAGTTATGGGAACTGAGCACACCATAAAGTTTGAGTACATGAGTCATGAGCTGCATGACCTAAATTTGGAGTTCATAACTTATGGAATGTGATTCCGACTATCGAATGAACTAGAATTCTTTATTTAGGAGCTGGAAGAGCACATGATTCTCTATCATATGCATGAACATGAACTATGGTCATGGATCCGAAACATAAGGCATGGGTAGGTATTGGGATAACTGAAAAATACTGAGATAAATATGGGTTGAACCTCACCCTCACTTTCAGATGATGTTCTATATCATACTGGCATTACTACTAGAATCTGAGAGCCTGACTTGGTTACTTATTCTATCATCTCCTCCTTAGCCTTAATCCATCATCTTATGTTTGAGAGATCCCTTACTAGACTCTAAACTGAACCATACTCAATGCACTCTGGGGTTTGGAATATGATAATACACGCAATTAATAGGACTTAACCCAAATGATTAAACCTAGAAGTGGAAAACCACTGCTAATACTACCTTCTGAGGCACTCTCCTATCTTTTTATATCCCTAATAGTCATCACATAATACTTGCACACTTACTACGAATCTTCATGAGTATCCCCATAGTCGGATTGCATACTCTTTAGTGCTTCAACTCTTATTTCTATTAGCTCAATCTTCAAAAACTCAAACTTAGCTCCTAACACTTAACATGGATCACCAAGCCTTTGATGAACCATACTACTTCCATTATAGCACACAAATATCATGACTCCTAACTTATATCTCTCTACCATGAGAATTAAGTTTATTTCAAAAAGCTCAACACTATCAATCAAAACTCCTTAACTTGGCTATTTAGAACACCTCATAACATCTAACTAGTCTTTCTCCACCTAGCAACTCAACGGTACTAATAGCCACACACAACATGTAAGAGCCCTAAAAAAACATACCGCTACCTCACATCACCTTGCGCATACTTCTACATCATACATACGATATCATACTTCATTATGAGTCAAATAAACTTAAGCTCTTGCATACTTTGTTCAAACCAATTAGATCACTTCCATAAAAATAGTATTATCAACCAAGAAATCATCATATCCACCTTCATGGCCATTAGCTGTTCAAACTTAAGGTCTAGTGCTAAACATAATTTACAACCCAAACTTACACACAATTCTCACTTGGAACTGTGAAATAAAACATCAAGAAACACTAGTACACTGGAACTCCATAACAATAATAATCGATCATTCCCTTATTATAATCCATTAGCTCGTACTATTTCAACACATCAGACTTACTAATTTATTCCCATGAAACATACATCATTAATCTTAAGCCACTAGTCTTACCACCACATTCTACATCTAAAATTCAAGCCTATAGTCTAGCATCAATCAACTATCACCAATAAAGAATGCAATATAATATAGTAGTCCATCAAATTGGGTTCAAATGCTCATTTTATTTGACTACTACCTATAATTACAATCCCTCCATGACATCACTGGTACCACTCAAAATCCACTACATACCTTCTCACATGAAATACTAGTTTACAATCATTAAAGAAAAGAAGGTCAAGGGGGTAAAGTCACATAATAGACATTGTCAACCTTAATATTATATTATAATCCACTACAATCTTATCCCAATATTCTACTTTCTCACATAATACTTACTTACCTAAGCATACATTTAGACTACCCTTAAATTCCATAAATAACAATGAGTCTATAATCATAACTTATTGGCAAATCTAACCATCTTCATTCAAAGCCTATAAGGGATTTCTGTAACCACCATAACTATCCACTCTAGACTCTTTCCCTATTTTTAATAGATAATAATTACGGCCAAACACTTCCTCCATCGCATACCTCATAATCTACAAATATTACTACCATACTAGTTTATAAATATAAAATGACAAATCATCCCTCATTCGACAATTATACAACTAAAAATATGCATTTATACAAAAGTCACCCTTACTTTAATTGCTAACCTTGTGACTTCATGTCACCAACTTCTAGACCATCTCACTACCAATAGATCATGACACTTTAACATACACTGCTACTCAGGTGGAAATATAGTTCCAACATTCTGCTGCACATCATTCCCCCTTAAGCATTACTGTAACACCCCATAAAATTCTTCATGTATTATATTGTATTAGTATGCTTGTTGAGTTAAGATCATGAAAATTTTCTAAGTGTAACAAAAGACTTAGAATTATTTTTAGCTTCTAAACTTTGGGGAATTTATTTTTGACCTTCCCAACCTCCGATTTTAGATTTTCTTATTGCGTTGCGATGGGGCAAGGTCGTAGTGCATATTGGGTGAGTTTCAAAATTTTTGGACGTCATTTAGGGCATGTTTGGATGCCCAAAACAGTGGCATCATGTGATTTGCGTGCGTCGCGTGGTCCAACGAATGGTGGCAGCATGCGATATAGCATAGATCACATGCTCCAGTGCGGTGGGATATAGCATGCGACGGATGGTTTGCTACCCGTACCTGGGAATTTTAGAATTTAAGCTCCATCTAATTAAGGGTGTTTTAGGTATTTTCCATGCCCTTTTCAGCTTAAACACGAGATTTTTAACTCAATTAAGAACATTATTCATACATTCACCAAAAATCATCAAGAACACTCTCTAGAGTTTCAAATAATAATCCCAAATAACTCAAGATTCAACCGTGGATTTTCAAAACATATTAGAGATTTGGAATCCCCAAGCCATAGGCATCAAGAAACATCCTTTAATTTCTTATATAGAGGTACACAGGGTTTTCCTAAAATCTTATAGGCATAAAAATGATGTTTTTAAGAAAAGGGTTTCGAATTTATGAATACAATCATGTTTTAGAAGTATAGATGGTATTGTTTTTGGTCTTTAGGCCTTCCCCAAATTGATTTGAATTGATATATGTATATATGTACAT
>NC_061115.1:17737127-17754812 GCF_002878395.1 Capsicum annuum
ATATTCATGGGCGTGGGAGATAGATTACAATTCAGCATGTTGAACTTCTGTAAAATTTTAGTAGCATATTTTCTTTGTGAAATAAAGATTCCATTTGAACCTTGTTTCACCTTAAGCCCAAGAAAGTAATGCGGCATACCCAAGTCGGACATTTCAAATTTACCTATCATGCAACTCTTAAATTAAAAAAACAATAGATTCACATGAGCCCATATATATAATATCATCGACATAGAGACAAACAATTAGAAAATCACCATTACCTCACTTCCTCACATAAATTGTGGGTTTCATTCTCACTTCTTCAGAACTGCTGCTCCCGGAAAAAAAATCAATTTTTCTATACCTTGCCTGTGGAGCTTGCTTTAGACCATATAATGCATTCTTCAATCTGTACACTTTGCTCTTCCCTTCACTAGAGATAAAAAATTAAGGTTGAGAGATATATACTTCTTCATGTAAGTCGCCATTTAGAAAGGCAGACTTAACATCAAATTGGTAGAAAGGCCAACCACGTTGAGCAACCAAGGATAGAGTAGTTCTAACCATTTCAAAGTGAGCTACTGGTGAGAATGACTCTTCAAAGTTGATGCCTTGTTTCTGACAATATCCTTTTGCAACAAGATGAGCTTTATGACTTTTGACACTTTCATCAGCGTTGTACTTCATTTTAAAAATCCATTTTAACCCGATAACATTCTTCCCTTCAGGAAAATCAACCAACTCCCAGGTTTGATTTTTCTCAACGGACTGGATCTCTTCAATCATTACATTCTGCCACTCAGGTTGCTTTGCAGCTTCTTCATAACATGTTGGTTCGACAGCTAACAAGTAAAAACTACAAGATGCATAAATACCTTCCAGTGACCGAAACTTTATTAGTAGCGTTTCGCTGGATGACACCGAAGATGGAGAGTGGGAGCTTGCTAGAATAGAATTGTTGTTGTTGTTGCTGCCATGATAAGAATGATTAGTATCAGTGCTGGAAGGATCATAACCTGAAGATTCAAGAATTGTAGTATGCTTTCCTTTTAATTGGACCGGAATATGGATTACTGAATCTTCTTTCTCGCCATTCCACTCCTAGGCTGCTTCTTCATTGAAAACAACATTTCCGTTGATAATCATTTTTCCACTAGTAGGATTATATAGTTTATATGCTTTGGATTAAGGACTATAACTAATGAAAATGCATTTCTCTGATTTTTCATCTAGTTTAGAATGTATATTAACCAAAGCATAAGCTATACAACCAAAGACTTTCAAGTGGCTTACTCGTGGTTTCCGTCCTGTCCATGTTTCATATGGAGTTCAATCCAAAACAACTTTTGTTGGAGAGATGTTCAAGAGGTACACAGCTGCAGCCACTGCTTCTCCCCAAAAGTGAACAGAAAGTCGCCTTCCATTAAGTAGGCTTCTGGCCATCTCAACCTCCGTGCAATTTTTTTGCTCGACGACTCTATGTTGCTGCGGCGAGTATGGTGTTGTAAGATCCCTGAGAATTCTATTTTCATCACAAAATAAATTAAAATCATTAGATAAAAATTCACTACCACGATCTGTACGAAGAGCTTTTATGCTTCTCCACTAGGGCCTTGAATTTCCTGAAATTCTCAAATGCTTCAGATTTGAACTTTAGAAAGTAAGCCCAACTCATATGGCAATAGTCATTAGTAAACAGAAGAAAGTACCGACTCCCACCTAATGACTCAGTTTTCATTGGTTCACACAAGTCAACCAACTACTAGCCCTCCAAAATTTTCCTATTGGGAAGGATTTTCTACTTTCTTTTCCGAATATGCACCCCTCACATAACTCAAGATCACCCACTTTTGGTAAACCAATCACCATGTTTTTTCTAGTTAACAATTTCAGACCATTAATGTTCAAATGACCATAGCGATGATGCCAAATTTGATTTTCATTAACACCTTTAGCAACGAACATATTTTTAACAATATTTGAAACATTAAGGGGAAACATATTCTTCTGAATCATAGGCACAATAGCAACAGCTTGACCAAATTTCTTGTCACTAACAATGCATGAATCATTATCAAACAGAATAGAGTAAAAATTAACCATCAATTGTCCAACACTTAGAAAATTATAAGCCAAACTAAAAACAAATTGCACATCACAGATAAGTCTAGAATTACCCTGCATTGTTTTGATGGCTATGGTACCCCTGCCTTCAACCCGTATTTTCTTGTCATCACTGAGTTGAACTTTACTTTTTCTCAACTCATCAAGATCTCTAAACAGAGACTTTGTGCCAGACATATGATTCAAGAATCCACTATAAATAATCCAAACACCATCAGAATTGTCAGTAATTGGAGAATGAGTCATGAACAACATACTTTCATCCTTAACTTTCTCAGAGAGATTGGCATACTTCTTTTCATCTCTTTGTTTGGTCAAATAATATGCTTTAGTGTGGCCATACTTCTTGCAATACTAGCATTGAAAGTCACTCTTGGGTTGGCAAGACTCACTAAATTGTCCTCTACCTTTACCATGGCCTCGACCTCGGCCACAAAAATTTCCTCTTCCTCTACCTATACTGAAAAAATTTGAGGATTTTTCTTTGGAGAAAGATAACTCCTCTGTCACCTGGAATGATTTTTCTTCAACCTTCTCATGAGACCTGTTTAGCCTATCTTCATGAGCTAACAAAGAACCCATTAATTCATCAAAAGTATAGTCAGATAAGTCCTTGGATTCTTCGATAAGAACAACTATATGCTCAAACTTACTGGTTAAAGACCTCAAAACCTTTTCTACAATAGTTTCATCTATAATTTTTTCTCCATAAGACTTCATCAGATTAACAATTGCAGAGACTCTAGACATATAGTCTTGCACGGATTCACCCTTTTTCATGCTTAAAGTTTCAAAATCACAACCTAAAGTTTGCAGTTTAACTAATATTTCCTTATTATCTCCCATATACTCCTGCTCAAAATTTCCCAAGCTTCATTGGATGTCTCCGCTGCTGAAATTCTAGGGAAGATATCATCATGAAGGGCTTGTTGAATAGTGCCTTTGAATCCTTCCAACATTTTTTCCATAGTTGTTGTGCGTGGCCTTCATCCGGGTCTGGAAATCTAATCTCTACCAAGTCCCATACTCTTGAGACTTAAAAAGAGTCTTCATCTTAAGACTCCAAAACTGATAATTCACACCTTTAAAGATTGGAAGAAGCTGAGAATTTGAATTGATTTTCACTACCATTTTTTTTATCAGAAGATGATGGATGTCTCTCTTACATTTTACAATCTCTCTTTCTCACCCTCTCTCTGGATCCTAGGTGAAGAAACCTGGCTGTTCTGGATACCAAAAATGTTAGAAAAGAAAAGTAGGCAAAGTGAGAAAGAAAGACATTTCTTTTTACTACTTAATTCAACTGGTAAAAAATAAGAGATCTACTGCCCTTTTATAGGCTTACAACTCAAAAATTTAAGCTAAAATATAGTAACAAAAAAGTAGTGGTGAAACATGACATAAACACCAACATTCCCACTAATAGAAAATAGAAAATTAAAAACATTGACTAAGTAAAACATAATTCCACAAAGACTGAAAAATATGACCATGAAGAAAAGATTTGCAGTGATTGAATATTGAAGAATTAGTCAACATGAAATTAGGCGTGAAGAAACAACGAGGAATGTTATTCTAAAAATAGATTCCAATCTGTAAGAAAAAAAAAGTCATCTGCTTTGTTGCTGTGAAAAATAAGAATGACAAGAAAAAGAAGACGTGGTGTTGTTTTTGCAAAAAATACTGGCACACTCGTAAGACTTGCTGGAAAATCCATGGAAAACCGCCAACTGGAACAAAAAAAAGGGCAGAAAATTTAGTGTACCAGCGAAGAACTGGGGCTGAAATATTCTTCAAAAATGTCATCATTCACCAAGGAACAGCTAGAGCTACTACACAAACTTCTCCAATCTCAACTCTAATCCAGTAAACCTAATCCTTCTACGCCCACTTGTTCTTATATCTAATCAGGTAATTGTGCCATGTGTTTTTTTAGTACAAATTCTACTAGTATAAGATGTTGGATCATAGATTGAGGGCTAGGATCCCAAAGTTACCATGCCACAAAACCCTTTAATTTAATCCATAGTGTTGTTTGGGGAACTTCTAGGATAGAAACTGTAAATGGAAAAAGGTGTTTTGTGAGTTTCATAGATGATCACACTAGACTAAATTGGGTGTACCTATTGAGAGAAAAGGGGAAGTAAAACATATATTTGAGGAATTTTATGTTATGGATGAGGCAAAATGTCTTGATAAGATTCAAATATTTCAGAGTGATACTGGGAGAGAGTTTTTTAATGACCACCTAAGAAATTTTTTCACTTCTAAGGGAATAGTGCACCAAAGTTCTGATACACCCCAACAAAATAGAGTAGTAAAGAGAAAAAAATAGGCATCTTATGGAAGTAACTATAGCCTTAATGTTCACAAGAAGAGTCCCTAAATTTCTTTGGAGAGAAGCTCTTTTGACATACACCTATCTTATTAATAGGATGTATTCCCGTGTTTTAGGTTTTAAAACCCCTTTTAGTATGTTCAAGACATAATTCCCTAATTCTAGATTAACAATTGATCTATCTTTAAGAGTTTTAGGGTGTAGTGTATTTGTCATGTTCATGATCATAATATGAATAAACTTGATCCACGTGCTAAAAAATGCATTTTTGTTGGCTATGCCCCTAGTCAAAAGGATTATAAGTGTTATGACCCAATTACTAGGAGGGTTTTTGTCACAATGGATGTCACCTTTTTTGAATTAGGACTGTTTTTTGGAACTCATATTTAGGGGGAGAAACATAGTAAAGATTTGAGAGATGATAAAGATCTTCTTGACCTCACATGTGAGAAACAAAAGGATCCAGGTTTTATGATAGATAGAGGAAATAGTTTTTTTTGGTAATAAAAACCTAGATAAGGTAAAAGATCCCAACTTAAATAATGAAAATAAGGATACTAAGACAATAGAGCATTTTCATGATACAATTAATGACAAGAACAGGAAACAAACAAATGAATTACAGGTTGACATGAGAAAAAAATGGAACAAAGAAAAGAGATCAAGGACTCACAGCAGAACCAAATGTCCGCTCCGCAAGATCTCGCTAATACAAAAGATAATTCTCCAGAACATAATTTTGATTCACCCCTTGTTAGTTTAGATATTGATCTTCCAACTTCCAAACAAAAAGGGGTAAGAAAATTCACCAACTACCCAATGTCAAATTTTGTGTCATAAAGAAACTTGTCCCCTTCCTATGTAGCTTTTCTTTCTCAATATCTAGAATGGAGATACCAAGAAATATGCTGGATGATTTGAACATTCTCAAGTGGAAGGAGCTATTTCTTGAGGAGATTAACACTCTAAAGAGAAATAAAACTTGGAAAATGGTAGAACTACCATGTGGAAAGAAAACATGGGCTGCAAGTAGGTGTTCACCACCAAATTTAAATCAGATGGTTCCTTAGAGAGGTATAAGGAACATTTGGTAGAAAAAAGATTCACTTAGACTTATGGGATTGCCTATCTTGAGACATTTACTCCAGTATAAGTTGAATTTAATAAGGGTTTTTTCTAACCATTGCTGCCAACCTTGATTGACCCCTCTAACAACTAGACGTAAAAGATGTCTACATAGACACTCATCCAGGTTCGAAGAAAGGTATGAAACTAAAGTGTGCAAGATCAAGAAATCATTCTATGGGCTCAAACAATCTCCAAGAGCTTGGTTTGAGAGGTTTACTCAGTTTGTGAAAAAACAAGGACACACTCAAGGGCAAGCAGATCATACCATGTCCATTCAACGTTCTCTTGAGGGAATGACAACTATCCTAATAGTGTATTTCGATGATATTATACTTATAGGAGATGAATCAGCAAAAATGGAGAATTTAAAGAAACAGTTGGCCTCACAGTTTGAGATTAAAGATTTTGGCCAATTGAAATATTTTCTTGGCATGGAAGTAGCGAGATCAAAAGAAGGCATTATGGTGTCACAAAGGATATATATACTAGATCCTCTAAAATATACAGGGATGAGTGGTTGTCGTTAGATGAAACACCTATTGATCTGAATATAAAATTTGAAAATAAAGAAGGAAATTCAGTTGACCACAATCAATATTAAAGTCTAGTGAGGTAGTTGATCTACTTGTCACATACTTGACCTGATAAAGTTTTTCTTGTAAGCTTAGCCAGTAAGCTTATGTACTCTCCAAAGAAAGAGCACCAAGAAGCGGTCTACAGGATCCTAAGATATCTTAAAAGTTCTCCGAGAAAATGATTATTTTTCAAAAAAAGTCAACATAGGGGCATTGAAAGCTTTCTAGATGCAGACTACGCAAGGTCTACATCAGGATATTGTACATTTATATTGGGAAATCTTTTGACCTAGAGGAGTTACAAGTAGAATATTGCAGCCCACAGCAGTGCTGAAGCTGAATACCGATCTATGGCCCATGAGATTTGTAAAATGATTTGGCTCAAGAGGATATGGAAGAACTCAAAAAACTATTTGGTTTACCAATGAAGTTGTACTGTGACAATAAAGTGACCATAAGTATTGCTCACAATCCAATTCAACATGATAGAACAAAACATGTCGAAGTGAATAGGCATTTCATAAAAGAGAAGATTGAAGAAGAAAATGTGTGCGTGCCTTTTGTTCCAACAAATCAGCAAATTGCAGATATTTTCATAAAAGGCTTGTTAAAACCAAAATTTGAAATTCTTGTAAGCAAGTGAGGCATGACCGATATTTGCATGCCAACTTGAGGGGGAGTGTTGATTTGTGAATATTTAAGATTTGATTTTGTATGATCTTAATTGACCTGATAAAGTCAGATCTGATTTGCTAGAGATAGTTTAGCTAATTAGATCAAATAAGATCATATCTAGATTGTCATATCTGCTAGAATCAAACGATATAATTCTTTGTGTGTTTGCTTTCTTGTACTATAAATTTGTAGCTCTCAGATAATATAATACACACCTTTTGTACCAATCTCACAGATCCTTCTTCCCTAATTCATATCCTTTACAACCTTCTATCTAAGGTCATGTCCTCTATAAGTTAAAAATGCTCCATGTCTATTCCAATCACCTCTCCTATAACGCCCCAAAAATGGGTCCCGAGACGTCACATGGTTCTTAAGGTTACAAATAGCCCCAAGCTAACCCTTTGAGCCTGCTACTACATATAAAGCTTACCTAAAGATGAATAAAGGAATCACTAGTACTTGTTATAACATACTCAAAAAACTTTGTCCGAATGGACCCAATACTGAAAATCTCAACATACTAACAATCTAGTAAACTAGTCTAACAATGTATCTACTACTCAATGAACAAGAGAACCATTGGGACAGATCCCCAACTGACTAGAACTAGACTGAAAGCAATAAAAACATCTACTCAAAATACTAAAATGTCTGAAGATAGGTCCTCAAACCATGAGGACTTACCACTATGGAGATATAGATGTAAGTGCTCAGAAATTACTGGCGAGGCTGGGACTGAGCACCTGAACCTACATTACGAGAAAATGTAGCACACAGACAAACATATGGATCAGTACTTGGAAATGTACTGAGCATATGAGGTGTATGCAGTAAGATAATCAATATCATAAGTCTTTATAGAAAACATGCATGATATAATAGATGACTCACATATCTTGAAATAAACTCTCATAAATCATTAAAAAGATATACATAAATTATAAACCACGTGAATCATTACACTTTAATCTTATGAAAACAAGAAGCTTTGTAAAATCAAGAACTTAGTACTTTAGGAACCTTTAAGACTTGAGACTCTGGGAATACTTGGAAATCTTTGGGACTTTAAGACTTTATAACTTTAGGATTGGGAAACTTTGGACTCTTATGGACTTGGGAGTTTCTTCTAACCGACATAAACCATGTGAGCTTACATGGATTCCAACATCTTGCCCACATTTGGGAGAGCTGTCATATCATTGCCATCAGAGTAGGACCTTTAAATTTAGTGATCACTATCTTAACCTACTTAGGGTAATCAGAAACCTATGGGGGCACGTAGTTCTGGGGCATGAGATCTTGGAATCAAGCCCAACTCGGTGCTAAATACTAATCCCTTACTTAAGCTAAGAACTTCTAAGAAAATCCACCTTAACCAACTCAAACGTATGTAATGGAAGCCAATTATGCATTCCTTTAACTTAAATCAGAGTAATGTGGATTTCTTTATTAACTCAGGATCAAAATCAACTCTTTTCTTGAAATCTTGGTAGACTTTGCATGAATAACATATTAAAACACAATAGCATGGGAATTTAAACACACTTCTTGAAATACCTTAAAGAGTGTCAATGATTTATTCTCAAGAATCACCATATCACAATGAGGCTCAATTCTTAAAAAAGATACACCAAGTCATCAACCTCAAACTCAAGGTCCCTTCTTCTCATGTCTGCATCTGACTTCTAACGACTCTGTATTGTCTTCAACCTTTCTCTAATCAATCTCACCTTCTCATAGCTTTGAATACTGCATCAGGTCTAATCATAGTAGCTTCACCCACTTCGAACCAACCTATGGGTGACCTATACCTTCTACTAAATGGAGCTTCAAAAGGTGCCATCTTTATACTAGCATGATGACTATTGTTGTACGTAAACTGTATCAATGGAAAATTATCATCCCAACTTCCCTTGAAATCCATAGTGCATGCACTTAACATATCCTCCAAAGTTTGGATGATCCTCTCAGCCTGACCACCAGTCTGCGGATAAAATACAGAACCCAGATGAACTTGGGTACCAAGAACCTTCTAAAATGCTCTCCAAAACTGAGAAGTGAACTGAGTACCCCTATCCGAAATAATAGACAATGGAACTTTATGCAATATTACTAACTACCGAATATACAATCTAGCATAATCCTCAGCTATATAAGATGTATGCACAGGCAAAAAATGCACTGACTTACTTAGCCTACCAACTAAAACCCAAATAAAATCATGATGGTGTCAGGAAAGAGGTAAACCAGTCACAAAATCCATATTCACCTCTTCCCACTTCTAAGTGGGAATGCTAAACTCCTGCATCTTACCACCAGGTCTTTGGTGTTCTATCTTGACCTATTGGCAAGGTTTATACTTCGCGACAAACTCCGATATACCCTTCTTCATACCATTCCACCAGTAGATTTCCCACAAGTCGCAGTACATCTTGGTAGCGCCAGGATGAATAAAATATCGTGCTCCTTGTGCTTCAGCCATAATTCTCTGCCTCAGATCATTAACATACAAAATATATAATCTACCTTGCAATATAAAAACACCATCTCCTCCTTGGGAGAAAACCTCTACCTTTTGGTCCTTAATTGACTCTTTCAGTCTGACCAAACTAGGATCCCTATCTTACTTCTCCTTTACCTTAGAAACTAAAGATGATTCGGAACTACTCTGTACCAAAATACTCCTCTCAGCAAAATCAAGCAGCCTAACACCCAATCTAGCCAAACGGTGTACATCATGAGCTAACTCCTTCTTACCTTCCTCCACATACGAAACACTACCTATAGACAACCTGTTAAGGGCATCTACCACTACATTAGCCTTGCTTGGATGATACAACACACTCATATCATAGTCTTTTAGCAATTCTAACCACCTCCTTTGCCTAAGGTTCAACTCCCTCTGAGAAAACACATACTGAAGGCTCTTATGATCAGTAAATACATCAACATGCACACCATACAAATAATGTCTATAATTTTTCAAGTCAAACACTACAACAGCTAACTCAAGATCATGGTTTGGGTAATTTTTTTCATAGGGCTTTAAATATCTAGAGGCATAGGCTATAACCTTACCTTTCTGCATCAACACATAACCCAGACCAACTCTAGAAGAATCATAATACACCACAAAACCATCTACACCATCAGGCAAAGTCAACACAGAGGCTGAGATGAGTCTAGTCTTCAACTCCTGAAAACTCTTCTTACAAGAATCTGACCAAAGGAACTTAACTTTCTTTTGGGTCAATCGGGTCATAGGAGATGAAATAGAAGAGAAACCTTCAACAAAACAGTGGTAATAGATAGCTAGACCTAGGAAACTCCTAATATCAGATGGAGAGATCGGTCTAGGCCAATTTCTTACAGCTTCTATCTTTTGGGGAAACTCTAATACCTTCGGCTGAAATTATATGGCCCAGAAAAGCTATAGACCTTAGCCAAAACTCACACTTGCTGAATTTGGCGAACAACTGGTGATCTCTAAGAGTTTACAGGACAATTCTAAGATGATCTGCATAGTTACCCTCATTTTGGGAATACACAAGAATATCATCTATGAAAATAATGACAAACATATCAAGATGAATACTTGATTCATGAGGTCCATTAAAGCTGCTGGGGCATTGGTTAGCCCGAAAGACATGACTAAAAACTCAAAAGGACCATAGCGGGTTCGGAAGGCTATCTTTGGGATATCACATTCCCTAACTTTGAGTTGGTGATAGCTGGATCTAAGGTCTATCATCAAGAAGTAACTTGCACTTTGCAATTGATGAAACAGGTCATCTATTCTCGAAAGAGGGTACTTATTTTTTACTGTGACCTTATTAAGCTGACAATAGTCAATGTACATACGCAAAGAACCATCTTTCTTTCATACGAATAGAATAGGTGTGCCCCAAGAAGAAATACTAGGCCGTATGAAACCTTTATCTAAGAGATCTTTGAGTTTCTCTTTCAATTCCTTAAGTTCTACAGATGCCATATAGTAAGCAGGAATACAAATAGGCTGTGTGTCAAGAAGAAGATCAATCTCAAATTCTATCTCTCTATCGGGAGGTACCCCTGGGAGATCTTTCGAAAAAACATCAGGAAACTCATTAACAATGTCGACTGACTGAATACTTGGAGTATCAGACTTAATTTCTTTAACTCTAACTAAGTGGTAGATGGAACCTTTGGATATAAGCCTTCTAGATTTTATATATGAGATGAAATGACTCTTAGGGGATATTGAACTTCCTGATCACTCAAAAGCTGGCTCATCAGGAAACTTAAATTTAACCACACAGTTACAACAGTCTATAGATACATAAGAAGAGTGAAGCTAGTCCATACCTAGAATAAGATCAAAGTCAACCATATTCAACTCTATCAGATCACCAAATATGACTCTATGAAGAACAATAATAGGACATTTCTTATACACTTGTTTAGCAATAATAGACTCACCAACTCGAGAATAAACTAGAATAGGCTCAGGGATATTTTTAGGACTCATTTCAAAGTCATTGCAACCATTGAGGTCACATAAGAAAAACTTGACCCAGGGTCCAACAACACATAAATATCAAAGTGAAATACACGGAGCATACCAATAACAACATCGGGAGAATCCTCCTGCTCCTGGTGAGATGGTAGGGCATAGAATCTGTTTTGGCATTGACTGCCAGCAGTGCTAGAAGAAGCACCATAAGGAGGGGCTGGACGAGCTACAGGAGCTGGAGCACTAGTAGTCTAAGTCTGAGGGCAGACATCACAGTTCCCATGCCTGGCATATGGATACTCTCTAAGTTTGTAACCCAACTTGCCACAACCAAAACAACCTCATTGTTCTACCAAACACTCTCCTGGATGGGTCCTACCATACTTTGTACAAGGAGGGTAAGTAGGCCTGTTACTCACGCTCTGCTGAGACCTGGATATAAAAGGCCTATTCCCCTGCTCTGGCCTACCTCTAGGAGCTGGGATACTAGCAGATGAAGGTGCTGGCATGGATGAACAGCTCTGGAACTGAGGACTATTTTCCCCATAGGACCTAGCCTAGATATACTCTTGTTGCTCGGACCTAGCCCTTTTGTTATCCCTCACTCTATCCCTCTTCCTTATTTTATCCATCTCTATCTGCTGTGTATGGATCATTAGCCTATCCAAATCCATGTCCCTGCATAGCATCGCAGTTCAACACTCTTTCAATAAAAAACCAGACACACTTGTCACGAACTTACTCATACTAGTAAGGGTGTCATAAACTAAGTTTGGAACATATTTGGCTAGCTGGTTGAACTTCAGACAGTACTCCTTAACAGTCATGGAGCCCTACCTCAAATTCATAAACTTCTCTTTTTTGGCCTCGCTCATCTCCAATAGAAAGAACTTATCCAAGAATGCAACTTGGAATACCTGCCAAGTAATAAGAGCTACATTCTCCCCTCTACTCTTCTTCCACATCAAAACCCAATCATAAAAAACATCCTTCAGTCTGTAAGATGCCAACTCTACACTCTTCTCCTCAGACATATGCATAACTTAGGTGATCTTCTTCACCTCATCATCATACAACTGCGGGTCCTCACCTATCTTAGACCCACAGAACTCTAGCAGATTCATCCGTATAAAGTCACGAATCCTGGAAGTAGCTAAATCACCTGTCTGCTGCTGTGGGGCTGCAACCTGATTATTAGCCTAAACATTTGCAGAGATTGCCTGGGCTAGTGCCTGAAAAGCTGCTCGAAACTCAGCATGAGAAACATTTACGTTCAGGGGATCGGTAGGCTGGGGGGGGTTGCTGATCATTGTTGCTTTTTCGAGCTCAACTAGAAGGAATTTTCACAATATTATAAGAGAGAGCATGAATTAATAGATAAGAGAGGGATAACTTTAAGCACGATAGATTCTGAAAGAAAGAAGCGACTTTTTCCTAAAACTCTTTGTAGCCTCTTTCTTATAGATGTGGCGCACTACACATCGATGATCAAGACTCTACTTAGCACAGCTTGTCAGACTCCCTAGGACTCCTTAAACCTTAGGCTCTGATACCAAGTTTGTAACGCACCAAAAATGAGTCTGACACGTCACACGGTGCTTAAGGCTACAAGTAGCCCCAAGATAACCCTTTGAGCCTGCTACTACATATAAAGCTTACCTAAAGATGAATAAATCAATCACTAGTACTTGTTATAACATACTCATGAGAATTACGGAGAAAAAAGAACTTTGTTCGAATGGACCCAATACTGAAAATCTCAACATACTAGCAATCTGGTAAACTAGTCTGACAATGCCTCTACTACTCAATAAACTAGAGAGCCATTAGGACAGATCCCCAACTTACTCATACTAGACTGAAAGCAATAAAAAAATCTACTCAAAATACTGAAATGTCTGAAGATAGGTCCTCCTGTAAAGATATAGATGTAAGTGCTCGGAAATCACTGACGAGGCTAGGACTGAGCACCTGAACCTACATTACAAGAAAATGTATCACACAGACAAGCATATGGATCAGTACTTGGGAATGTACTGAGTATATGGAGGTGTATGCCATTAAATAATCAATATCATAAGTCTTTATAGAAAACATGCATGCTATAACAGATGACTCACATAGCTTGAAATAAACTCTCATAAATCATGAAAAGGAGATACATATATTATAAACCACGTGAGTCATTACACTTTAATCTTATGAAAACAAGAAACTTCTGTAAAACTCAAGAACTTAGTACTTTAGGAACCTTTAAGACTTGAGACTCTGGGAATAATTGGAAATTTTTGGGACTTTAAGACTTTTTAACTTTAGGATTTGTAAACTTTAGACTCTTATGGACTTGGGAGTTTCTTCTAACCGACATAAACCATGTCATCTTACATGGAGTCCAACGTCTTGCCCCCGTTGGGGAGAGATGTCCTATTCTTGCCATCGGAGTAGGACCTTTAAGTTTAGTGATCATTATGTTAACCCACTTGGGGTAAATTAGAAACCTACGGGGATACGTAGTTCTGGGGCATGAGACCTTGGAATCAAGCCCAACTCGGTGCTAAATACTAATCCCTTACTTAAGCTCAGAACTCTTAAGAAAATCCACCTTAAACAAATCAAACTATGTAATGGTAGCCAATTATGCATTCCTTTAACTTAAATCAAAGTAATATGGATTTCTTTATTAACTTAGGATCAAAATCAACTCTTTTCTTAAAATCTTGGTAGACTTAGCATGAATAACATATTAATAAAAACTCAATAGCATGGGAATTTAAACACACTTCTTGAAATACCTTAAAGAGTATCAATAATTCATTCTCAAGGATCACCATATCACAACGAGGCTCAATTCTTAAAAAAATCTTGGGAATTCCTGAAAGTAGAATATCAATATAGGTAAATACAATTTTATAAAATGAATTCACAACTTAAACCATAATTTGACAATAAAATCATGCAATTCAAGACTTGAATAATTTCATAATCTCGTAAACTTGAAATATAATAAACTAGACATGTATTCATCATGAAGATACAAGATGCTTTTAAGAAAACCAAAACTTTTGGGCACAAGAATGAAAGGATGTTCTTGTTCAAACCCCACATACCTTAAACTTGAAGCTTTGAATGAACTTTTGACTTTGGGACTCTATTCTTGAAATTGTTGGGTGCTTCTTGTATCCCTCGGAGTGGGCATTTTTGTATCTCAAGGAATTAACGAAAATTCATGGTTGAATCTTGAGATATTTAGATTTTTAGGTTGAAACCCTAATGAGAGTTCTTGAGAAAATTTGATGAAACTAAGCTTATTTCGTGTTCTAGGAATTTAATCTCGTGTTAGAGTTGATAAGGGGTTGGAAAACTACCACATTACCCTTAAGGAGTTAGAGAAGGAAGCTGAAATTTGGCCTGGGGCGACTGCCAGGGCAGCGCCCTGCTTAGACCAGTGGCCTAAGCGAGGCTGCGCGGGCTTATAGCATTTTTCTACTGATTTGGCACACCATATGTGTCCTTACGCTACTCCAAAAATTCTGAAACTCACCCGCGTCGTACTACAACCTTGCCCCATTGTAATGCAACAAAAAAAATAAGAAATGGAGGTCGGGAAGGTCATGAAATAATTCCATGAAGATTGAAGGCTTAAAATAAACTAAGTATTAGAACACTTAGCTAAAATTCTAAGTGTTAAGCTTCTTGTGACTCATTTCGAAGGCTTTAACGACAAGAGAATTTTACGGGGTCTTACATCTCCCCACTACTTCTTCAGTGTACATCTACCTTTCCTGAAACCATTCATAGCCAACCTCTCATACCTCTGCCCAGGGCATCCATTAATCTCCTCATCAAATATCTGAACCATCTTAACCTCGCTTTCCTCATCTTTTCCTTCACCGAAACTGCTCTCACCTTATATCAAGTATCCTCTTTTCTAATCCTAGCTCTCCTAGTATGCCATATATCTATCATAGCATCATCATCTGCATCACTTTGATCTTCTAAATATGAGAGCTCTTGATAACCCAACACTCTATCTCATACAGCATAGCTGGCCTAACCACCGCTCTGTAAAACTTGTCTTTATGTTTCAGTGGCACTTTCTTATCGCACAACATTCCAGACGTGAGCCTCCATTTTAACCACCCTACATCAATACGGTGAATAATATCCTCGTCAATCTCCCCATTTCTTTGGATAATAGATCCAAGATACTTGAAACTTGCTCTCTTTTGATTATTTATATTTTGATTTAACTGGAACATACTAATTTTGAGAATTTTGGATTCTTCCATTTTGCATTATATAATTTTGAGATTTTCATTGTTTATAAAATTATTTACCTTAAAAAAAAACAGAGGCTTACTTTATTTCAAATAAGCTCTTTTTATAATTGTGGAACCCAGACCAGTTAGCATGCACCTCAACTAATTCCGGGGTTACTTGCTACATCCCACTTGGACAAGATATTGGGTAACTATGTCCACCAAGGCTTGGACTAGTGACGGTGAGATGATAATATGTGGTGAACATAAAAAAGGAGGCACATTTAAGATGCTCAAATGATCATATATATAAATAAAAAAAGAAAAAAAAAAACTTAAAACATTATAATAAGTCATATCACATTTATAATAAATAAGAAAGGAAAGCAACAACTTAAAAATTGTGAAAAGATCATTCGAGATATTTGGAGGAAGAGATTATCTGAAAATGAGTTGATCTCTCCTAAAGAAAACAAGTTTGGATCCATTGTTAGCTTGACATGGTAACAACAAGATAAAGTTATAACAACTTGGCTACCAACTCAATTTAATCAAACTATCTGATTGGATCCATTGTTAGCTTGACATGCTTCTCATATATCTATCCATGTGCATATATTTTGACAGTGAAGGACCTAAGAGAGTAGATTACCATCCTACAAACTCCACAGTAAAAAAAAAGCACCCGGACACATGTGCATATGTCATGTGTGCATGGTCTGTTCCACATAAAATCAGCAAAAGATAGTCTACAGATCTGCCTTTACACATCAAGCTGAGATGAAAAAAAGGCAAGATCAGGTAATCCAGAATTGTTGGCCTACATGAAAGAATGATTTAAATGGCTGCTTTTTCTCCTTTGCTTGATTTATTAAGCAACAAATCAAAGTTTTATGGATGAATTGTTCATGTTTCAAAGGGGACAATCAAGTGTGGATCGCCATAAGTGATACGTATTTCATTCATAAACAAGGCCGGATGGCCATATACAATAGATTAAACATTAACTTTAATGTCATAATTTTTTATAATTATTGTGCAACCTTGATCATACAATATTAGTAAACCTTAGGAAAATCTTACTATGAACCAAAAGCTTGAGAAAAGAATCTAAGAGAAAACCTTAGGGAACTAGTTAATAATGGATGCCACCACCCCAGCCCGGATCCAGCCAGGTTCTAATGATCATGTCCCCTTCCCAATAATTGTACGGGTCTTTGGGCATATTTGGCTTTATGATAGAAAGCTCACCAGCGAAAGCTAGGTAATTAGGACTACTAAAAGTATTAAAGTGCACTGAATAAATCATGTCAAGTTAGGGGATCATAAAAAAAAAATTCTACAAATTATAAACTCGAAACCATAAATAAAAAAATAGAGAAGCATATGATAATACCAATTGAAACATAAGTTGTAAGAAAAAAAACTAAGGAAATAGTTAGAAAAAGATAAGAAACAAAAATTGGATGCTGACTGTAAAGAAAGGAGGGACATTAATGGTATTTGATGAGTCGATTTGCAAGGAAAGGAACAAAGTCAATTAGGCTGAATTAGACCAACCTTACTAGTTTTGAGGGAAGATTTCTCTTACTTTTACTCAAGTTGTAAAAGTAGGTTACATCATAGAGAAAATCTGCCAACTCAGAAGTTGAAAACACCACATGTGCAGGTCAATCTTCTTACTAAAATAAGCACAGATCATCTTTTTTGCTATTTTTCTGCTGACCCATAGCTGACACATGCAACAATTAGTAGTTAAAAGATTCATCAACTTCTCCCAACTTGCTATATATAATGCTACAAGGAATGTTCTTAAACCATCAACCTAACATAAACATTCCTCACCAACTACAGCAATATACCAACTCAAAACCAGAATCACAATGAAGAACTTACTCGGTGGAAATCTGGCGGACATTCCCTTGAGTTCAGCAGCATGATCACATGAAAGGCAGCCAAAAAGGCTACTGGCCCTATCTTCATGTGAAGATATTGTTCTTGATGAACATACCTAAATTAAAGAACATACCTAAATTAAAGCAAAGTGAGTATTTTCCGTATCTTGATGAAGAATCAATTGTTCTTGTAGTAGTTATTATGAGAATTAAT
>NC_061115.1:17754912-17781662 GCF_002878395.1 Capsicum annuum
AGGCGGATATATAATGATGTTTCAATAAAAAAGTGGTAGCTAAACAGGTTGGTTTTAAACAATTATGTTGTAAATCCTACTCAGTACTCCCTCTCCCTTATAGTTTTGTCATGTTTTTATTTTAGCCTATGTTTCCTCCTTTTTTTTTTTAACTTACCCCGTTCATCTCTCTCTTAACCTATTCTTAGCAACTTCTTCTTTAACCACACCCCGGGATCATTTATCTTGCAACTAACCTTCGTCCTTTGATCTTTGACTTCGGCGGACTACTATGGCCAAGATTCCTAGGAATTTACAGGTTAATCCATCGTTGTTATTAAGAAGTTAAGAGGTTAACCATATACTAAGGGTAATAATTTAAACAAAGTTTAATTTACATGACGCACATAAGCAAAACATATTTAAAATATAAGCGTATTTTTGGTGGGGAAAATAAAGTATAAATAAGAACTTACATGAAGTAACTGAGAGAGAGGTTTCCCTTTCGGGAACCCCTAAGGACTTTTCAAAAACTTAAAGCTTTATTAAAACACACTTATTTTACAAGCTTCCCTCTTTCTTCCTTGTGATTCAACCACGGCGGATATTTAGTCAACTGCGGTTACGCTTACACCAAGAACCATCTATCAGCGGCCGACTTTAAATCAATCATACGAGTATGCTATCTCACTACCCGTCAATCTGAGTTCTCGAAAACGACTGAACCAGCCACCCAGATGAGACTCCCGCTGAAAAACATTCTTTTTCCGACAAGGTTACACACCAAAGAAGGATTGGTTTGGGTGAAATGGTTTTAACATGAGGGAGAATGGAGAGAAAGTTTTTATTTCTTGGGTTTTTTGAATTTTGTCCTTCTTCTACTAGTACTAGAGCCTTATATAGACCTATGCAAAGAAAAAGGAATGGACTACAATGCACTACGTGGCCTCATAACAAATGGATGACAATAACAGATAAGGAATCATAATAATGCAAGTCGGGTACTCATTGGGCCCCATCGTCACATGCATTATTATTCCTTTTAACAGATGCGTGATTCAATAGTTTTTCCTTCTTTTGGAAGGTAGTGATAAAGGAAGCACTCTGATACATTACAAGACTTAATGTGGGCATACCCACATGGCACACTTTATATTTATCTTTCTTATTTTTGTCTTTACAATACTTGGAGTTTGTTCTTCCACATTGCTATTGTCTTCGTCTGACTTATGTATCCAAGTCGTGCAAGGCGATAAAATCAAAACTCATGTCTGAGTCGTCATCCTCATTAGGGTCCTGTGCATCTTGTAGATATCCAAAACTACTATTGAATTCGTCGTCTTCTTCTTCTATTCTTGGAATAGTATTGTCTGCATTATCTATGTCTAGGACTAGCCAGTCTGAACTGGTGCTGTGGTTATCTTTACTATCAATATATTTATCTTGTCCTTGGCTATTAAAAAATCTTTCTAATGTTTGTTTTATTATAGTCTTAATCTTTTCACTTTTTGTTTTAGAAATTAAAGTCTTTCTTAAAGTATTACTACGGGATTTAGCTAATCTTTGTTTTGATGAAGAACAACCTTCATCTTTACATTTTGACAAAGTGACAGCCATTAATGGATTTGACTTGTCTTTACCGTCTACCATTTGAATCGGACTAGCTGTATCTCTATCCGATACAGTGGATTTTTGAGCATTCAGAAGGGAATGTACACCCTTCTCATCCATTTTTTGTGGAGATGGAGAACTCTAAGTCTGAGCACTTGTATTTTTCTGGGGAATATTAATTTTTTCTTTCAATATCTTTACTTGCTCCATGAGTCTTGCGTTTTCAATGAGAAGATCTTCTTTCTGAGCATTGAGTCTCTTGAAAATTTCGGTCATTGAAGAGTGGGTTTGGTGTATCTTTAATTTTTGAGATTCTTTCTGAGCATTGTCCTTGCGTTTTCAATGGTCACTAAAAATTATTTTACTAGTGTCTTTCTGAATATTGTATTGGGGTATTTGGTTTGGATTTTGTTTAAGTGCTGGTGATATGTAATATTTAGGCCCAAGATATCCTCTTTCATAATCAGTTGCTTCGGATAAATCATTAAATCCTTTAAAAAGTGGGTTTCTAACCCTATTTATAGAACCAACTACTTCTATCCATGTTTGAAAAACTCCGTTTTTTTTACCATGTATGACTACATAATATTTAAATCTGGTCCTACTTTTGTCTGACATGTATTGGCATAGAGAATTCATTGCAGCTAAAAAATGTCTGTGGTCTTCTTTATTATGGGCTATCTAAAGATTGTCTACTAAATATTTCTGGAGTTTTTCTAAATCACAGTCTGGTTTAATCCTAAAAGATAAATTACTAGGCAAATAAGAAATTAAGTTAAATTGTCCAAAATAAATTCTTTCTATTAATTCTAAAGAGTTTTGTGATCTAAAATTAATATTACCTAACATTATCTGATAGTATGAGTCTTGAGAAGAAGAGGCTACTTCTTTGCCTTTGTCTGCCGGAGATTGACCAGTTGGTCTTATGTTGAAACAAATATTAGTTTATTTGTTTAGTTTTAATTTGTAATCTACTTAACTGATCTACTAATTGATTGTCTTTTCCTTTTACATATTCAAATATAATATTTTTATAGACGGATATTGTGTCCACAAAATTAAGCCATCTTCTTTTATTGCTGGTTTTATCATTTATTTTTGATGGAATTTAACTATTGCTTCGCAGTCTGTTCTTACTAAAACTTCTTATTTGTTTAAAATATATAATTTAAAACTATTTAAGCCGTATACTATTGCTAGTACTTCTAGATCTATGCCACTCATACTTCTTTATTCTTTATATAGGTCGCTTTGGTATGCACAAATTTGTTCTTCATTTTTATTACTATATTTGTTAGGCCTAGCTTTTAGGATTGCGCCCCATCCTAGTCTACTTCCATCAGTTTGAATAATTAAATAATCTGATTCTAAAGGATTCTAAAGGAATTTTTAAGTCTGAAATATTTTCTACTTTTCCTTTAATTTGTTGTACTAATTTAATATCTTCTATGTTAAAATGTTTTTACCCTTTACTGCCTGTTTTAGCATATAAAGGTCCTGCTATTTTTCCTAAGTCTTGAATAAAGTTTCTAGCATAATTTACTAATCCTAAATATTTTTGTAGATCTTTTGTATTATCTAATTTGTCCGGCATATCAACAATTTCTTCGCTATGTGTGGTTGGAGTTTTATCTTTCCTTCTCCTAAAGTTACTCCTAAAAAATTAATATAAGTTTTACATAACTCCATTTTCTTTTTACTAATTATTATTCCATGTTTAACAAATAATCTAAATATTGTCTGTAGGTGTCCTAAGTGTTCTTGCATATGCTAACTAAATACTAAAATGTCGTCTACATAAACTAATAATTTTTTTTTTATATTCTCCAAACCAAAAATATCATTTATTTTTCTCTAAAAAATGGGTGGAGCATTCTTTAGGCCAAAAGGCATAACTAATCATTCAAAATATCCTCCTGCAAGTGAATGTCGTCCATTATATGCTATCTGGGTGCATCTTTACTTGCTAGTATCCTGGTTTACACATAAATTTACTAAATATCCTTTTTCTTTGTATTCTGTTAATTAATTCAATTTTATCAGGTAATTTGTATGCATCTGTTCTAGTATTATCATTTAGTCTTTTGTAATTTATTACCATACGAGCCTTTCCTCTTACTTGTTCACTATGGTTCCTTACCATAAAAGCTGCTGATCTATGTCTAGAAGTCGATCTTCTTATAACTTCTAAATTTAATAATTCTTTTATTTGTTTATCAAATCCTTCAGTGTCTTCATTGTTTGCTTCTATGGCTACTGTTTTTATTGTATATTCTGGGTTAATAATGTCTAATTTACACATTATTTGTTTAGCGTCCCAGTGTACCAAGGGTTTTTCCCCGATTATTTTCATTTCGTCTAGGATTGCTACTATATTATCTAAATCTTTAGGACTATTTATTATTCCTATTTTGTTTATTCCTCTTTGGAATTATAAAATTGGGTTTCAATTTTAATCAAAGTATAATCTTTTTCTATATCTTCTAGGTATTCAAGTTCTTCTATATTAATTAAAGTATCATCTTTAAATTCTTCTAAATTATCCTCTCTTTTTAATTCTTCTTCATATAAATTATTATCTTGACATTTGTCATTATTTGTACAATTTTCATAACATGGCTGTGATCTTAAGTCTTTTTTGTGTATTTTTAGTTTTCTTGCTACTTTTGGATCATTTGAGGTTTGTACAGTAGTATAGGTAATGTTTCTGAATAGTATTATACCGTCTCTTGTTAAGAGACATCCTTCTCTATTTTGCATACAGAAATGTAATCTAATCACAAAATCTATGTTTATATTTAAATATCTAGCTAGTATTTTATGAACATTATAAGTAGGCTTGTAAAATTCATTACATGTTTTTTAAAAATTTATTTGTGGTTTTTCTATGTAGTGGTTATAAGCATTATGTGATCCATCTATTTGAATTGCAGTTATTGGTTTTCTAAAAGTTTTTAGTATGTGTTATGGTACTATTCTTTTGTTTATCAAATAACTTGTACATCCTGGGTCAACTAAAGCTAAAGTTTCTATTTCTATGTCTTGGTTTCTGATTTTTACTAATACCTTTATTGTAGAGAAATGTTTATCTTCATTACATATTAAACTACTATTTTTTTCTACATTCATAAGTTCTGTTTTCAATTGTTCCAAATGTACTGTTTTTTGTGTATCTATTTCTTCATCTATTATGATTTTTCCTTTTTCTAATGTAATTATTTTTTGTTCTAGATCATTTACTCTAGCTTCTAGAGTGTCTATTCTTAAGTTTATAATATGATTTGGTACTTGTCTTTGTTAACCATTTGCTTCTGGTCCTATTTTAATTTTTAACTTACTTTCTATGCAATTTACGCATGCTTCTAGATAGCATTTTTTACATTTATCTCTATTTTCTTTACTAGGGTACCAATTACATATCCTACATTGGCTACTGTCTATTCCCTTGTATCTTTGAAAATCATGTATACATTCTTGTGTAATGTTCATTAGGTTATTAATTAATAAATCATTTAAACTTAAATCATCTGTTTCTTTTCCTATTTCATTTACTAAATTATCTTCTTCTGAGTCTGAAGAATCATATTTAACATTATCATTTAAATTAAAGCTTACTATATAGTATATACTTTCAGTGTCTAATATATATTCATCTACAATTAATAAGGTTTCCTGAAAGTCTTCTATTGATTGAGAATTTCTAGTTCTACTATTATTTCTTGTAGGTCATAGATTTCCTAAATGATCTATGCCTCCACATGTATAACATTCTAATTTATTTTTATAATTTCTTTCATCCTTATATTTTCTGACATGTCTATCTCTATTTAAGTATGGCTTCTTAGCTCTTGACTTAAGCAAGAAATATCTCTTACACGAGTATGGTCTTTGATCTTATTTCTTTTTATAACTTTTAGGTTTTCTTTGGTCATTATCATAGCTTTGGGTTGTATATATAATGGATTTACAAAAATTCAATTCGTTTTTCTTTAACTATTTTTGTATTTGTATATTTGTTCCATTACATGTTGTATTTTATGTTCTATAGTCCATTTAGCATTTGGACATTGAATTACACCATCTCTTTGGTACCATCTATGTTCTATTTCTTTTCCTAAAGCTCCTGGTAGTTTATTAAATAATTTTTTACCTAATTCTTCATTAAATGTATTTCCACTAACTGTAGTATAATAAAAATAATCATTTAAGAAATTCTGAATATGTAACCAATTTGAGATACTTAATTGTTCTAATTTTATTAATGCATCTCTTTGTAATGCTATTAAACCACTATTTGAATCCTTTCCTATTAATAAATTATGCATTTTATTTGTAAAATTATAAGGGTTTGGACCTATTGACAATAAAACTTGAAATTTATGTGGCGAATTTGATTTAAAAGCTTCCCATGTAGCTTTTGCAGATTCTCCTAAGAAAGTTTCCATATATTTATACATTGTCTCTATATCTGTTTCTGTATAGTGTCTTAAATAGTCTGCTACTACTATTCCTTTTTATAAGTCTATTACTGTATCCCACATTTGTGGATAATGTGCTGCTATATTTAATATTTTCCTTTAATACCACCTTCTTGTAATTTAATTGGTCTTTCTATTGGTATTCTTTTGCCTGCTGGTCTTATATTTTCTTTAATCTCTGTATCCGGGTTTATCTAGTAGCTGGTCTTCTAGGTACATTACCTGTACTATAATCTATTGGTTGAGGATGTAGATTACTTTGTTGAAACGGACTTGCACTTTTTGAACTGGCTGTTCTAATTCATCTAGTTCTCTATAACATACTACGGATGTTGTATCTTCCTCCTTTTGAGGGATTATATAGATAGTGTCCAATCTTTCGGTCCTATATCCTAAATTATCGTTCCTTTCCAAACAAGTTTTAAAATGTTCTATACATTTTTTTATATTCATGTCATTTTTCCTACATCCTTTACATTTAAATGTCATATATTTATATTCTTTAGCCAATCTTTGTGCTTCTTCTTGTAACGCCCCGCAATTCAGTCTACAATATAGACCATGATTTGAATGCATTGTTAATCCCGAAGCCATAAAATACTATGCCAATATGACATGTTAATTATCGTGTAGAATGTGAAATCTACTCAAGCTTGAATTTAGACTATAGAGGTCATTCAACTTAAGGACGAGTCGAAACTATTTTGATCGACTAAGTTTTAGTGGACGTTGAAAAGTGTGTCAAATTCCTTTAACCATAACTCTCTATATATGTCAAATTAGGGAACATACTATGTGTCAAATGATAGGTATTTGAGTTAGCTTTCTAATGTTACCAATTTGGCTAAAATCCGACACCCGAGCAAGAAGTTATGACCTTTAAAAGTGATACGCGACGCCTAACCAATCGCCCATGGACACTGGAAAGCAGAGGCGATAGCCTAGGCGGCGCCTATGTGAACATAGGCAATGGGATGGGCGGCACCTATGTAAGGAATTCTAGTGATTGCAACACTCCGTGTTGAGGAAAAAGTGGTCCTTTCCCTCCCTTACTTAACCCTAAAACACGAGATTTAGTTCCAAGGACCCTAAAATACATATTCTTTCATCAAAAGTGCTCAATATTCTCCTTAGGATTTCAAAAATAAGAACCCAAATAGTTCAAGATTTGACCGTAGATTTTCAAAGATAATTACATATTCGAAATCACCAATCCACAATCTTCAAGAAACATCTATTATCCTTGGAAATAGAGGTACATGGGGTTATCCAAAAATCTCATGGGTGTAGTTTTATGAACATGCATGCTTTTAAATGGGGGGTTTCAATCAAATGCTAATATCTTGCTTTCAATATGATTTCTAAGTCAATTTGTTTATGTCATGGGAATTGTTTGCCTATATACTTCAATGGTTGAAACCATGCATATGTGATTTGAGATTTTCCATGGAAGTTGATAAATATGAATGATAAATTATTTTTAAATTCCCATGATAATGTTTCGATACTCCATATTGTATTATGATCAACAAAAGAGAGCATGAATTTAAAATAAATATTGTTCACCACTTGTAAATGATGAAGCACCTTGGTTTTTACATGATTATGCATATGTGGATGTGACATTGATGACTTTCAAGTCGGGTATGAAGATACCCTTCAAAATATGATATGTGATTGAAAAAAAAATGAAATTTGGATGCATTGATTCTACATGAGAAAGGTGGATGGTCGAAGAAGGAGTTTGATACACAAGGGCTCATCACTGGAATAACATGTTTGCCGACATGAAATATTGGTACCAGGCTAAGCAATTTGTGTACTTAACTTCATGTCATTCCCAACTTGGGAATATAGGTAGGAAACAGAGCCAAGTGATCTTGGGCACTACCATTGGGTCGAGACACCATGCTGTGTGGTCTTGAGTGTCTCTCCCTTACTTATACTCTAATCTCGGCGGCAACCGAGTTTGACAGTTGGTGTAAATTATGTAGGGTATTCCACCTAGCTCAGTTGCATTTCATTACTGTTGAGAAAAACTATTACATTACACCCATGTGCTTTCAAATGATTTGATACGAAATTGCTTTATAATGGCTCTCAACTATACTTTGTAAAAATATTTTTTTTTGTTTTGATATCTTTGTGTACCAGTACTTTTATGCTGACCCCCTTCTCTCTCCAACCTCTCAAGTTTAGAGGCCAAGTCTAGGGGCCAAGAGAACCAGTAGATCATTCAGACAGAGTTGTAGAGACAAGTGGTGAGCCTTCTATGTTTTGGAAGGTCTTATGTCCTGCAGTCCTTTTATCTTATATTAGTTTTGGGTCTGTTGGGGCCTTGTCCCAATTTTCAAATAGTTACTTATTTCAGTCATGTAGTAGAGATTTTGCAGACGATTTTCGAGATGTTGATTGAGATTGTAGGACATTATTCCCCATTATTGTTTTCATATGATTCTTGACCATGTTTCCGTTATATTATGTTTCTTCCGCATTACTTTGATCATATGAATTAGGTGCATGATTACTAAACAGATAGGGGTGTTTTGGGCCTCCATGGTTCGAAATGCTCGTCACGGCTAGGCCCTAGTTCGGGTCGTGACTAACTTGGTATCAAAGCACGGTTCATGGTCCCAGGGTGTCTGCAAAATTACGTCGGGTGGAGTCTTGTTTATGGGTGTGTAGCGCGCCACACTTATAAGAAGGAGGCTGCTAAGCATTTAGGAAATGTTTCCCTTCTTTGTGATTTAGTTAGTGCTTCAGAGTCTGAACTGTCCCCTAATCAATGATCACTTGTGTTTCAGAAAACACAGTTATGCCTCTACATCGTATCATCGATCAGAATGCTCAGGTAGATGAGGTCCGTCCCACCCATGGGATGCAGACCCATAACAAGGCTCATACTCCAGAATTTGTCCCTACTCTGGGAGACCCTCCAGTCCTGACCAGTCCTCCTCGGGCTCCGTAGACTAATGTCAACCGTCTGCCTACTGCTCAGGGAGATATTTCAAATGCAGAATTCAGACGGTCTATTCATATGCTGACAGAGTTGGTAGCCAACCAAGCTTAACGAGCAGAAGATGTTGGGTCTGCATCTGTTACATTTAAGGCTACCAGAGTCAGACATTTCACGAAGATGAACCCACCTAAGTTCACTGGCACCAAGGTGGAGAAAGATCCACAGGAGTTCGTGGATGAGATGGAAAAAATCTTTAAGGTGATGCATGTGGATGAGGTTGAAGGGGTGGAGTTAGCAACCTATCAGCTCAAGGACGTTGGAGTCAGTGGTATGCCGACTGGGAAGATGAAAAAGGTGAAAGTGCTGAGGCCACAGTTTGGGGCAAATTTGTGGAAGCCTTCCTTGATCGATTCTTTTCTCTGGAGTTGAGAGAGGCCAAAGAGAAAGAGTTTATGAATCTAAAGCAGGGCAGTATGAGTGTCCAGGAGTACACTTTGAAGTTTAATAAACTAGCCCGCTATGCACCAGAGTTGACTAGTAATATGAGGGCCCGAATGAGGAAATTTGTATCTGGGCTTGCTGATGACCTGGTACTTGAGTGCTAGGGGGCTATGTTGAATAAGGAGTTAGACTTTGCTCGACTGATCGTTTATATACATCAAGTGAAAGAGAAGAAGAAAAAGATTGCTGAATCTAGAGAGAAACACAAACAGGCTAAGAGAGCTAGATCCATGGACCAGCACCAGAGTCAGCCGCAGAGTGGTAACTGGGGTAATAAGTGGTCGAAGAAGAAGAAGTTTTGGAATAATGTACAGTCAGCAACCAGCGCCCCAGCAACCAGACCACCAACAGACAGACAAACTCAGAGTTTTCAGACTTCTCATGGGTCCAAAGCTCTAGGTACACAGTCTCAGGCCAGTGTGGCCCAGTAGCGTCATACTCATCCGCAATGTGAGGTTCGCAAAAGGAATCATCTAGGGAAGTACTGGTTTGAGGGGACAAACTGCTATACTTGTGGCAAAGTGGGTCACCTTTAAAGAGATTATCCATCTACAGGAATAAATACGGGGGAGGAGGGGGGGGCCTAAGTCCCTAGCCGCCTCCAGAGCTCCTTTTCCTAAGGTTGCCCCTTCAGCTGACGGAAGCGGTCGCAACCGGTTATATTCTTTGACTAACCGCTAGGAAGTAGAAGCTTCACCAGATGTTGTCACTGGTATGTTATGAATCTTTTCTCGTGATGTTTATGTATTGCTTGATCCCGGGTCTACATTATCTTATGTGACCCCTTATGTGGCTGTTGGTTTCGGATTTAAGCCCGAAGTTATTGTAGAACCCTTCTCTGTTTCTACTCTAGTAGGTGATTCTGTTGTTGCTAGAAGGGTACATAGAAATTGTGTTGTGTCTATTCATAGTAGGAAAACTGTGGCAGACCTTATAGAACTGGATATGATAGATTTTGATGCCATCCTTGGGATGGACTGGCTTCATTCGTGTTATACCATCTTTGATTGCAGAACCTAAAAGGTTACTTTTTCTTTCCCGAATGAGACACCAGTTGTTTGGGCAGAGAGTTCTGTGGAACCTAGAGGTCACTTTATCTCTTATCTTAGAGCCCGAAAGCTTATCTCCAAAGGTTGTATGTATCATCTAATCTGAGTAAAGGATTCAAAAGTTGGAAACCTTCTTCTGCAATCAGTCCCTATAGTGAATGAATTACTAAAAATCTTTCCCGAAGATCTCCCAGGGATACCCCCTGATAGAGAGATAAATTTTGGCATTGATGTGTTGCCAGACACTCGTCTTATTTCTATTCCGCCATATATAATGGATCCCATGGAACTAAAGGTGTTAAAGGAACAGCTTGCAGACCTCTTAGACAAAGGTTTTATTTGTCCTAGTGTTTCCCCATGGGGTGCACCCTTCGGATGTGCATAGACTACCGTCAGCTGAATAAGGTCACGATTAAAAATAAATATCCTTTTCCTAGGATTGATGACCTTTTTTACTAGCTTCAGGGTGCCAAGTGTTTTTAAAAAATAGACCTTCATTCGGGTTATCATCAGTTGAAAGTTAGGGAGTCAGACATACCCAAGACAGCCTTCCGAACCCGATATGGTCACTACAAATTTCTAGTCATATCCTTCGGGTTGACTAACGCCCCTACAGCCTTTATAGATCTTATGAATAGAGTGTTCTGTCAGTTTATTGACTTGTTCGTCATTGTATTTACTGATGATATTCTGATCTATTCTAAGAGTAAAGAGGATCACGCCAATCACCTTCAAATTATTCTTCAGACCCTTAAGAATCATCAGCTGTATGCCAAATTTTCTAAGTATGAATTTTGGTTAGATGCTATTGCCTTCCTGGGTCATATTGTGTCCAATGAAGAGATAAGAGTGGATCCCCAGAAAGTTAAAGCAGTGAGAAAATGGCCCAGGCCCACGACTCCAACCTATATTCGGAGGTTCTTGGGTTTGGCGGGGTATTACAGAAGGTTCGTAGAGAGTTTTTCTTCCATAGCTACTCTGCTTACTAAACTGACTTAGAAAAATATGAAGTTTGTGTGGTCTGACTTGTGTGAAAATAGTTTTGAGAAATAAAAGGACAAGCTGACTACTGCTCCTGTTTTGACCCTTCCCAAGGGTGTAGATGATTTTGTGGTTTATTGTGATGCGTACCGTGTGTGACTTGGTTGTGTATTGATACAGTGTGGTAAGGTGATAGCTTATGCATCTAGGCAGCTAAAGGTGCATGAGCATAATTACCTCACTCATGACTTGGAGTTAGCAGCCGTGGTGTTTGCACTTAGAATCTGGAGGCACTATCTCTATGGAGTGCATGTTGATATTTATACTGACCATAAGAGTTTACAATATGTTTTCTCACAGAAATAATTGAACCAAAGGCAGAGGCGTTGGATGGAGCTTTTGAAAGACTATGATATGAGTCTGCATTACCATCTGGGCAAGGCAAATATTGTAGCCGACACCCTCAGCAGGTTGTCTATGGGCATTCTTTCTCATGTAGAAGAAAGAAAGAAAGAGATGGTGAAGGATATTCACCGCTTTGAAAATCGAGGAGTGCGACTCTTAGATTCCGAAGATGGAGGGGTGATTTTTCATGAGTTAGCTAAGTCATCTCTTTGTGCTGAAGTTAAGGAAAAAAAGATTGAAGATCCCATATTGATGCAAATCAAGAAAGATATGGGTCAACAAAAGTTTATGTCGTTTAAAATTGGTGGTGATGGTATTATGAGATTTCAGGGTAGGTTGTGCGTTCCAAATGTCAATGGGATACGAGAAAGAATCCTTAATGAGGTGCACATTTCGAGGTATGTCATTCACCCAGGCTCTACTAAGATGTACCATGATCTGAAAACCTTGTATTGGTGGAATAACATGAAACGTGATGTAGCTAATTTTGTGTCCAAGTGTTTGAATTGTCAGCAAGTAAAGGTGGAACACATGAGGCCGAGTGGTACTTCCCAAGAGATAGCCCTGCCTTTATGGAAGTGGGAGATGATAAATATGGACTTCATTATAGGACTTTCGAGATCCCGAAACCAGTATGATTTTATAGGTGTGATTGCAGATCGGTTGACCAAGTCAGCACACTTTTTGCCTATGAGGACTAATTATTTAGGAGAGGTTTATGCTAAGATTTACATTGAGAAGATAGTTCGATTGCATGGGGCACCAGTGTCCATTATATCCAATAGAGGTATGTAGTTTTTATCTCACTTCTAGAGATCTGTTTAGAAGGGTTTAGGTACTCAAGTTAATTTGAGCACAACTTTCCACCCTCAGATGGATGGGCAAGCTGAGCGTACCATTCAGACCCTCGAAGATATGTTAAGGGCATGCGTTATTGATTTCAATGGTAGTTGGGTAGATTACCTACCACTGGTTGAATTTGCTTACAATAATAGTTACCAAGCCAGCATCAAGATGGCCCCTTTTGAGGCTTTGTATTAGAGGAGATGTAGGTCTCCAATAGGATGGTATGAAGTGGGTGAGACTCAGTTGTATGGACCTGATCTTGTTTATCAGGCGATGGAGAAAGTGAAGATCATTAGAGAATGACTCAGGACTGCTCAGAGTCGTCAGAGTCCTATGCCAATGTTCGGAGAAGAGAACTAGAGTTTGAAATTGGTGATTTGGTGTTTCTCAAGGTTTCTCCTATGAAAGGCATTATGCGGTTTGGAAAAAGGGGTAAATTGAGCCCTCGTTATGTAGGGCCATATCAGATTTTGAAAAGGATTGGTACAGTTGCATATGAGTTAGAATTGCCTGCAAGTTTGGGTTCCGTTCATCCGGTATTCCATGTATCCATGTTGAAGAAATTCATTGGATATCATTCTATGGTATTTCCAGTAGAGGGTATCAAAGTGACAAACTCTTTGTCTTACGAAGAAGAGCCCGTTGAAATTTTAGATCACCAAGTTTGAAAGATGAGGAGCAAAGAGATAGCCTCAGTAAAGGTACTGTGGAGGAATCTGAAAGTTGAAGAAGCAACTTGGGAGTCAGAAGATGACATGAGAATTAGATATCCCAATTTGTTTGCTTTGATGGAGGAGGAAACAGAAGGTACTATTCCTATCTTATCTTTCCTATTCCTTTATTATGCTTAAAATCGTGTCTGTCTGTGTCCCACATCATTATTCAGGGATGACTGATCCTAAGGGGGGGATAATGTAACACCCCATAATTCGGGCTACAATAAAGACCATGATTTCAATGTGTTGTTAATCCCGAAGCCATAAAATCCTATGCCAATAGAGCATGTTAATTATCGTGTAGCATGTGAAATACACTCAAGCTTGAATTTAGACCATAGAGGTCCTTCAAATCAAGGACGAGTTGAAACTATTTTGGTCGACTAAGTTTTAGTGGACGTTGTAAAGTGTGTCAGCTTCCTTTGACCATAACTCACTATATATGTCGAATTAGGGAACCTACTATGTGTTAAATGATAGGTATTCGAGTTAGCTTTTCAACGATTCTAATTTGGCTAAAATCCGACACCCGAGCAAGAAGTGATGACCTTTTAAAGTGATAAGCGACGCCTAACCAATCGCCCATGGCCACTGGAAAGCATAGGCAATAGCCTAGGCGGCGCCTGTGTGAACATAGGCGATAGCCTAGGCGGCACCTATGTCAACATAGGAAATAGGATGGGCGGCGCCTATGTAAGAAATTCTAGTGATTTAAACACTCTATGTTGAGGACAAAGTGGTCCTTTCCCACCCTTACCTAGCCCTAAAACACGAGATTTAGTTCCAATGACCCCAAAATACATATTCTTTCAGCAAAAGTGCTCAAGATTCTCCTTAGGGTTTCAAAAATAAGAACCCAAATAGTTCAAGATTTGACTGTAGGTTTTCAAAGATAATTACATATTCAAAATCACCAATCCGCAAGCTTCAAGAAACATCTATTATCCTTGGAAATAGAGGTAGGTGAGGTTATCCAAAAATCTCATGGGTGTAGTTTTATGAACATGCATGCTTTTAAATGGGGGTTTTCAATAAAATGCTAATATCTTGCTTTCAATATGATTTCTAAGTCATTTTCTTTATGTCATGGGAATTGTTTGCCTTTATACTTCAATGGTGGAAACCATGCATATATGATTTGAGATTTTCCATGGAAGTTGATAAATATGAATGATAAATTATTTTCAAATTCCAATGATAATATTTCGATACTCCATATTATATTGTAATCAACAAAAGAGAGCATGAATTTGAAATAAATATTGTTCACCACTTGTAAATGATGAAGCACCTTGGTTTTTACATGATTATGCATATGTGGATGTGACATTGATGACTTGCAAGTCGGGTATAAAGATACCCTTCAAAATACGATATGTGATTGAAAAAAAAAATTTGAATGCATTTATTTTACATGAGAAAGGTGGATGCCCGAAGAAGGCATTTAAGACACAAGGGCTCATCACTAGAATAACGTGTTTGCTGACACGGAATATTGGTACCAGGCTAAGCGATTTGTGTACTTAACTTCATGTCATTCCCAAATTGGGACTATAGGTAGGAGCCCGAGCCAATTGATCTTGGGCACTACCATTGGGTCGAGACACCATGCTGTGTGGTCTTGAGTGTCTCTCCCTCACTTATACTCTAATTTCGGCGGCAATCGAGGTTTGATAGTTGGTGTAAATTATGTAGGGTATTCCACCTAGCTCAGTTGTATTTCATTGCTGTCGAGAAAAACTATTGCATTACACCCATGTGCTTTCAAATGATTTGATACAAAATTTCTTTATAATGACTCTCAACTATACTTTGTAAAAATATTTTGTTTTATTTTGATATCTCTGCGTGCCAGTAATGTTGTGCTGACCCCCTCCCTTTCCAACCTCTCAGGTTCAGAGGCCCAGCCTAGGGGTCAAGAGAACCAGTAGATCATTCAGACAGAGTTGCAGAGACAAGTGGTGTGCCTTCTATGTTTCGGAAGGTCTTATGTCCTACAGTCCTTTTATCTTATATTAGTTTTGGATCTGCTGGGGGCCTTGTCCCAGTTTTCAGATAGTTACTTGTTTTAGTAATGTAGTAGAGATTTCGCAGACGATCTTTGAGATGTTGATTGAGATTGTGGGACATTATTCCCCATTATTGTTTTCATATGATTCTTGACCATGTTTTCGTTATATTGTGTTTCTTCCGCATTACTTTGATCATATGAATTAGGTGCATGATTACCAGACAGATACGTGTGTTTTGGGCCTCCATGGTTCGAAATGCTTGTCACCGCTAGGCCCTGGTTTGGGTCGTGACTCTTCTATAGCTATATCTACTTCATATCCTTCTTGTAATATCTTTGCATTCATGAATTCTTGTTCTGTAGCTATAGTGCTTTCATTTTCATTGTCTTCTAATTCTTTTTGACTAGTATAATTATAATCCGTAAATCAAACTGGTGTTTCTCCTTTACTAGTAGTGTACATTAACTGAGTTTTAGGTACAAATATCTTTGGCTTATTAAATTTTTCTAAATTTCATTCTAACTCTGCATATTCTTCTGGATTTATCTTTATTGATTTTATTAATTTTATACCTTTATTTCCCATTACTTCAACTACATCATTTACTTTTAATTTAAAATTAGTATTACTATTTAAAGTCTTTTTTCCTATAAAACCTATACATATTAATAAATTATTTCCATTAATCATTCCTTCATATCCTTTGGTTTGAATTCCTATTTTAATATTCCTACCAAATTCTTTTAAATTCATTAAAAAGTCTGGGCTAATATAAAATATCCCTCCGTTATTTGTCATATCTACTTCGGTTAGTTCTATTATTATTTTTTTAATATTTGACATTCTATTGTTTCTTATTTGTTTTAAGGATTCAGGATTTACTATATTTAAGGTTGTAAAGTTTTCTCCTATGGCTGATATTTGTACTTCTCTATAATGTCTGTAGAGTTGATTGTCTGCTGAAAAATAATTAGCATTATCTAATGTCTTAGGATTTAGTAATTTTAATTGGTGTTGTTGGAAATTTTGTAAATCTCTGTCTATGTCTATTATATCATTTAGTTCCTGATTTTGTTCTATATTTGAGTGTCTTCTAGATAATATTTTGAAAATAAGATTATTTCCAATTCTATTGTTGGAAAAACTTACTCTTTGCCTTTCTTCTTCGATGGTTCTTCTTGGTCTAGCTGAACGAAAGTCCATTTTTGTGATTTTCTAATTATATTTTGTCTTTCTTGTGTAGGAGTTAGTTCAGTCTTCTTTAGTTGAGTAATTAATTCATCTATTTCAGTATTTTTAGGTTCTTGAACTTCTTTACCCTTAATTATATTATTTATACTTTTATGTAATTCTATTAATAATACTATTATTGTATTGTTTTGTTTTAATATAGTTTTATCTGTCAGACTAGAGGGAAGATACCTAGACAATCCTTCTGATTCGTTGTGATAGCTTTTCAATTTTTCTAAGGCTCTACTGTAATTTATATCTTCTTCACTCATGAAAGTGAGATTTCTTCTAATCTTTGTGTTATTATTTTTAGCTCACTTATTTATATATTTATGGATTCTGCTTATTCTACAATCTTTGTTACTATTTGAGTGGTTTTAATTTCTAGGTCTTTAGGTTTCTCTGTTATAGTCTTTATTAATTTTTCTATTTCTACTTTCGTAGGTATTTTTTCTAAATTAAATTTATTATTTAAGTATTGGAGTTTTCTATCTATTTTTTATTTTTGTGATTTTAAGTAGTCAAAATTTTGTTCTAGTTTGTTTTGTATACTTTTTATAGTTGCTATTAATCTTGATTCATTTTTTCTTAATTCTGATCTGTGATAAGATTCTTCTTCTATCCAATTATTTGGTTGTCTTATTCTTTGAAATACAGGTAAATTTTGCATTCAACTATCCTAATTGATGTGCTTTTCTTTTAATACATTCCTTAATCCAACTAATTCTAGTATTGCGCTCTCTCGCAAGCACTTAACTCCCAATTTAATGCACTTACTAATTCTGGGTTTACCACTCTAGAGCTATTGTATAATTTATATAACCTATTTACTTCTATTAGTCGTTCTCTACACTCTCCTAATTTCTTTAGTCTTTCAATAATATTATTTTTTAGATTATATTCTCCACGTAAATACCAATATCTAGATCTTATATTGTGAAAAGAAGGATGTTTTTTTATAAATTTGTCTAGTTTTAAGTTGAGTAATTAGTTTATATTCTAGTTGTCCAATTATAGTAATTAAATAGTCGAGTCTATTAATATCTTCTTTGGCATGACTTTATCTAATATATTCTATGTATAAGTCTTGTAATTTATCTTTGGTTTCTTGATGTATGCGATTATTTTCTAATGGTCTTCTCATTAACTAACATTCCCGAAAACTATAATTGGACAACTAGAATATAAACTAATTACGCAACTTAAAACTAGACAAATTTATGAAAAAACATCCTTCTTTTCACGATATACGATCTAGATACTGATATTTATGTAGAGAATATAGTCTAAAAAATAATATTATTAAAAGACTAAAGAAAATAGAAGAGTGTAGAGAACTACTAACAGAACTAAATAGGTTATATAAATTATACAATAACTCTAGAGTTGTAAACCCAGAATTAGTAAGTGCATCAAATTGGGAGTTAAGTGCTTGCGAGAGAGACATATATAATAGCAATACTAGAATTAGTTGGATTAAAGAACGTATTAAAAGAAAAGCACATCAATTAGGATAGTTAAATGCAAAATTTACCTGTATTTCAAAGAATAAGACAACTAAATAATTGGATAGAAGAAGAATCTTATCACAGATCAGAATTAAGAAAAAATGAATCAAGATTAATAGAAACTATAAAAAGTATACGAAACAAAGTAGACAAAAATCAAGACACTTTAGTAAGATAGAATTAACAAATTTTGAAGAATAATTAAAGTACATTAAAGACTAATTAGAATATAATTACATACGAATAGAAAATTCTTATTATAGGACATACTATTATCAAAGACAAATAAATAAGGTTCCTCTAGGTTAATATATGCCTCTAGAATACATTAGACGAATCAGACTATGACAAAGTTAGTTATACGACGAAATTTATTATAAAAATCAGCTTAGAGAAATAATAAAACAACTAAGAGAAAGATTAATCTGGACAGAAAACACCTTAGTAGAAGTAGATATAGAAACTAGTTTGGCTATAAGAAGTAGTCTATTTATCACAAACGAACATTTAAAAGAATCACTTATAGGAGAACAGGAAAAAATAATCGGACAAATTGATAATATAGAACGAGATATTAAATATTGTACTAATAGAATAATTTATTACAAGAAAATTTATAAAATTACAAGCACTCTAGGGTAAAATAACAAAATAGCTTCTTTAAAACATCTTGAATATCTAGATCTCCGATTTCAACCTGAAAAAAAATACAGAGCATTAAAAGATAATACTATTATAAAGTATAACTTTAGTCAAAGAGAGCACATATTACATTTTGAAGACAGACAACATAATACTTTAATAGATCTAATAATAAACCTTAGTGATACAATTCATGAAAAAGATAAAATTATAATTAGACTATTAGAAGAAATAGAAGTTACTCAACATAAATAGAAAAAGACATTAGAAAAAAATAGAACAAAATTTTGACTACTTAAAATCACAAGAATCAGAAACAGATAGAAAACTCCAATACTTAAATACTAAATTTAATTTAGAAAAAATACGTATAAAAGTAGAAACAGAAAAATTAATAAAGACTATAACAGAGAAGCTTAAAGAGCTAGAAATTAAAACCACTCAAATAGTAACAAAGATTGTCGAACAGGAAGAATCCATAAATAAAGAAATAAGTGAGATAAAAATAATAATACAAAGATTAGAAGAAGTCTCACTTTCATGAGTGAAGAAGATATAAACTACAGTAGAGCCTTAGAAAAATCGAAAAGCTACCACGACGAATCAGAAGGATTGTCTGGGTATCTTCCCTCTAGTAAGGCAGATAAAACTATATTAAAATAAAACAATACAATAATAGCCTTATTAAGAATTACATAAAAAGATAGATAATATAATTAAGCGTAAAGAAGTTTAAGAACCTAATAATACTGAAATAGATGAATTAATTACTCAACTAAAGAAGACTGAACTAACTCCTAGACAAGAAAGACAAAATATAATTAGAAAATAATAAAAATGGACTTTCTTTCAGCTAGACCAAGAAGAACCATCGGAGAAGAAAGGCAAAGAGTAAGTTTTTCTGACAATAGAATTGGAAATAATCTTATTTCCAGAATATTATCTAGAAGACACTCAAATATAGAACAAAATCAGGAACTAAATGAAATAATAGACATAGACAGAGATTTACAAATTTTCCAACAATACCAATTAAAATTAATAAATCTGAAGACATTATATAATGCTAATTATTTTTCAGCAGAAAATCAACTCTACAGACATTATAGAGAAGAACAAATATCATCCATAGGAGAAAACTTTACAACCTTATATCTAGTAAATCCTGAATCCTTAAAACAAATAAGAAACAATAGAATATTACTAATGCATAAGGGATTAATAGTAATAGGAATAAAAGGATTAACCAGAAAAAATCTAGGATTGAAAATACTAATAGTAATATATGATGATAGATGGCCAGGTATTAAAAAATCAATAATAGAACTTACCGAAGTACGACAAATAATGGAGGGATATTTTATATTAGCCCAGACTTTTTAATGAATTTAAAAGGATTTGGAAGGAATATTAAAATAGGAATTCAAATCAAAGTATATGAAGAAATGATTAATGGAAATAATTTATTATTGTGTATAGGTTTTATAGGAAAAATGACTTTAAGTAGTAATACTAAGTTTAAATTAAAAGTAAATGATGTAGTTGAAGTAATGAGAAATAAAGGTATAAAATTAATAAAACCAATAAAGATAAATTCAGAAGAATATGCAGGGTTAGAATGAAATTTAGAAAAATTTAATAAGTCAAAGATATTTTTACCTGAAACTCAGTTAATGTACACTACTAGTAAAGGAGAAACATCAGTTAGATTTACGGATTATAATTATACTAGTCAAAAAGAATTAGATGACAACGAAACTGAAAGCACTATAACTACAGAACAAGAATTCATGAATGCAGAGATATTACAAGAAGGATATGAAGTAGATATAGCATTATAATGAGATGCATTAATAAAATTAGAACAATTAAGTATCTCAAATTGGTTACATATTAAGAATTTCTTAAAAGATTATTTTTATTATACTACAGTTAGTGGAAATACATTTAACAAAGAATTCGGTAAAAAGTTATTTAATAAACTATCAGGAGATTTAGGAAGAGAAATAGATGATAGATGGTACAAAAGAGATGGTGTAATTCAAAGTCCAAATACTAAATGGACTATAGGACATAAAATACAACATATAATGGATATCTTGATAGAAAAATGTACAAAAATACAAATACAAAATTAGTTAAAGAAAAACGAAATGAATTTTTACAAATCCATTATATATACAATCCAAAGCTATGATAATGACCAAAGAAAACCTAAAAGGTATAAAAAAAATAGGATCAAAGACCATACTCGCGTAAGAGATATTTCTTGCGTAAGCCAAGAACTAAGAAGCCATACTTAAATAGAGATAGACATGTCAGAAAATATAGGAATGATAGAAGTTATAAAAATAAACTAGAATATTATACATGTGGAAGCATAGATCATTTAGCAAATCTATGTCCCAAAAGAAATTATAGTAGAACTAGAAATTCTAAATTAATAGAATACTTTCAGGAAACCTTATTAAATGTAGAATATATGTCAGACAGTGAAAGTATATACTCTATAGTAAGCTTTGATTTAAATGATAATGTTAAATTTGATTCTTCAGACTCAGAAGAAGATAATTTAGTAAATAAAATAGGAAAAGAAACAATGTTTTAAGTTTAAATGATTTATTAATTAATAACCTAATAAACATTACACAAGAATGTATACATGATTTTCAAAGATACAAGGGAATAGACAGTAACCAATGTAGAATATGTAATTGGTAGCCTAGTAAAAAAATAGAGATAAATGTAAAAAATGCTATCTAGAAGCATGGGTAAATTGCATAGAAAATAAGTTAAAAATAAAAATAGGACCAGAAGCAAATGGTGAACAAAGACAAGTACCAAATCAGATTATAAACTTAAGAATAGCCACTCTAGAAGCTAGAGTAAATGATCTAGAACAAAGAATAATTACATTAGAAAAAGGAAAAACCATAATAGATGAAGAAATAGATACACAAAAAACAGTACATTTGGAACAATTGGAAACCGAACTTATGAATGTAGAAGAAAATAGTAGTTTAATAAGTAATGAAGATAAACATTTCTCTACAATAAATGTATTAGTAAGAATTAGAATCCAAAACATAGAAATAGAAACTTTAGCTTTAGTTGACCCAGGATGTACAAGTTGTTTGATAAACAAAAGAATAGTACCACAACACATACTAAAAACTTTTAGAAAATCAATAACTGTAATGCAAATGGATGGATCACATAATGTTTATAACCACTACATAGAAAAAGCACAAATAAGTTTTTAAATACATGTAATGAATTTTACAAGCCTACTTATAGTGTTCATAAAATACTAGCTTGAGATTTAAATATAAACACAGATTTTGTGATCGGATTACATTTCTGTGTACAAAATAGAGGAGGATGTCTCTTAACAAGAGACAGTATAATACTATTCAGAAACATTACCTATTCTCCAGTACAAACCTCAAATTATCCAACAGTAGCAAGAAAACTTAAAATACACAAAAAAGACTTAAGATAACAGCCATGTTGTGAAAATTGTACAAATAATGACAAACGTCAAGATAATAATTTATATGGAGAATAATTAAAAAGAGAGGATGATTTAGAAGAATTTAAAGATGATACTTTAATTAATACAGAAGAACTTGAATACGTAGAAGATATAGAAAAAGATTATACTTTGATTAATATTGAAATCCAATTTTATAATTTTCAAAGAGGAATAAACAAAATATGAATAATAAATAGTCCTAAATATTTAGATAATATAGTAGCAATCCTAGACGAAATGGAAATAATTGGGGAAAAACCCTTGGTACACTAGGACGCTAATAAAATAATGTGTACATTAGACATTATTAACCCAGAACATACAATAAAAACAGTAGCCATAGAAGCAAACAATGAAGACACTAAAGAATTTGATAAACAAATAAAAGAATTATTAAATTTAGAAGTTATAAGAAGATCGACTTCTAGACATAGATCAGCAACTTTTATGGTAAGGAACCATAGTGAAAAAGTAAGAGGAAAGGCTCGTATGGTAATAAATTACAAAAGACTAAATGATAATACTAGAACAGATGCATACAAATTACCTGATAAAAGTGAATTAATTAATAGAATACAAAGAAAAAGGATATTTAGTAAATTTGACCGTAAATCAGGATACTGGCAAGTAAAGATGTACCCAGATAGCATAGAATGGAAAGCATTCACTTGTCCAGGAGGACATTTTGAATTGTTAGTTATGCCTTTTGGCCTAAAGACTGCTCCACCCATTTTTCAGAGAAAAATGGATGATATTTTCGTAGAATATAAAAAAATTGTATGAGTTTATGTTGACGATAATTTAGTATTTAGTCAGAATATGAAAGAACACTTAGGACACCTACAGACAGTATTTAGATTATATTTTAAACATGGAATAATAATTAGTAAAAATAAAAAGGAGTTATATAAAACTTATATTAATTTTTTAGGAGTAACTTTAGGAGATAGAAAGATAAAACTCCAACCACACATAGCGAAGAAAGTGTTAGATATACCGGACAAATTAGATAATAAAGGTAGTGCCTATGTAAGGGGGAAGCAGGTAAGATCCTCTTTTAAATCAAAGAATCATGTCAGCACTACCAAGTGTCTTGACCTGATTCATATGGACTTGTGTGGACCAATGAGACTTCAAACTAGAGGTGGAAAAGAGTATGTTTATGTGATTGTTGATGATTATTCTAGATTTACCTAGACATTGTTTTTAGCTTCTAAAGAAGATGCCTTTGATGTCTTTACAATTCTCATTAAGAAAATTGAAAAGAAGCTGGGCACTTCATTAGTTTCCATAAGATTTGACCATAGTACAAAATTTGAGAATGTCAAATTTTCAGAATTCTTTTTGTAATGCCTCAAAAATTGGGTCCCAAGACGCCACACGGTGCTTAGGGTCACAAGTGACCCCAAGCTAACCCTTTTATAGGTGTAACTCAAAAGCAGCTGATTTAAAACATAATTCTGAGAGAATGAAGCTGAAAATATCTCAATATAGAATCTGTTCAATACAATATTTGAATTACAAGATGACAATTCTACTAACACATATACATATATAAGAATGAGACTAAATGCATCAGCCACTACTACTGTCTATAAAGCCTCTACTAGTATTGCCTGTACATAAACGGGTCTTGACTCCCAACCATCCCACTCAACATGGCCGACAGAAGAAGATACAATGTCTCTGAACTGAAATAACCAATACAAGACCTTGAACTATAAGGACTCCTTTACCTGCTGACCAGATGCTGTAACTGAATAGAATAGTAGATGGGGGTCAGCAGAAAGAGAATGTACTGAGAATGTGGGGGTGCATGCAACACTTTAAATAACATCATCAATTTAATGAAAACATGCATACAAACAATGATGACTCACTTGGCTTGAGTTATATCAAATCATACTCTTCATACTTTCATAATAAATAGTTCAAATGGTAAAATTTCATAATCCATGTAAATCATCAAAAATTATAATTTATGATAAATCATCATAAATCATCATAAATTATCATATCGTCAAAATTCATCATAGGTAATCATAATTCATCATAATATCTCAGCTCTTTGACTCAAATCTCGGAGTGACTCGGTAATTCAAGAAACATGACTTTTATGGACAGCGGAGTTTTCTATAACCGAAAACCCCACGTGAGCTACGTGGAATACCAATGTTTGAAACCCCCATTGGCGGGAGCGTCATACTCTTTGCCAGGGAGTACGACCTTAAAACTGTAATAATCACAATCGGGCTCTCTGGCCAATAATATCATCATCAAACAACCCTACGGTGGCACATAGGTTTGGGGAAATACCAAATTTCCCTCTCGGTGCTAAGTACTACTCCTCGACAAGCTCAGAATGCGTTAGGAAATCCACCATCATCATCACAAAGGTCTATTATAATGACCAAAACAAATATCTCAATTTATAATTCATCAACAATTTGTGGATTCCTAACCCCAACTTCGACTTAAAACATTTCAATCTTTTTCAACATCAACAAGGTATCAATGTATTGAACCATAATCGACTCAACATTTGGAAAAGGATATGAAGACTCAATACGTAATATTTTCAAGAATTCAACTCATCAAAATCATCTGAAAAAAAATACCAAAATTCATCTCAACATCTATATAAAAATCAATCTTTCTCGTAGTCAAAATCATCTCGACTCTGCGAGTTCAAGGTCAATGTACTCAAATGATCATTCTTTCAATTCGACAATTAAATCATGACAACAGCTTTTCAAAAGCACTTGAGACCTTCAATTCATAATAAGAATACATATCCCGTAGTACAACTTAAATCACGACTTTTATCTCGAAAGCCTTTAGAAATATCAATTCATTGTAGTAGTATGCAATTCATAGCATAAATTCTCAATTTAAGAAGTAGAGTAATGAAGTAATCATGTATATCCATATTAGAAAAAAAATTCAAAGTCTTATAAATTCTTCATAAAGTAATTTGAGTGTATACCCATTTTCGAATATCATGAAATTTCAATAATAGAACTCAACCTTTTTAAATGTCAAAATGTAACAATTTATCAAGTCATGACAACATCAATATTTTTGAGAAAATATCAAGACTCATGGTAACATCTCTAATGTTATATCTCAATATGCTCAATGATTCAATTTCGTCATAAAGAAGCTTTAAGGTTATCATAAATCTCAAAATCATTCCAAAATACCATTTCAACAGATATCTCGAAATCATTCAAAATAAAACTATGAAATTTACAATTATAGATATCAAGGCATCTCATGTGTCAAATATATATTCATTAATTCAAATCGTCATTGGAAAGCATAAAGCTTGACACATATCTCAAAATATTATTCCAAAATACCATCTCGACATACGTCCCAAAATCATTCAAAATACCACCTCGTGGTAAAAGTGTGCAATTCGCAATGATAATTATTAAATCATATCATGAAAATATTGAGATAATCATATAAATCAAAGTTTATTCATTAAACCATCATAATCTCATAATCGAATTATTTAGACATAATCTCACTTGCAAAATCATGTAAAACCATAATAAAATTAAAGCTTTGGGCACAAGAACGGAAGGTTGCTCTTGTTCAAAACCCCACACACCTTGAAATTGACGTCTTGATTATGGAATCCTGTTCGGACAAATAATGGGTGCTCCTCGAAGGTCTTGAAATGAGGAGTTTGATTATCAGATCAAATTTGAATTTCTACGGTGAAATTGAAAGATATTTGGAGCTCAAAATGGACCTAGGATTTAGTTCTCTCAATGTTTTTGATGGAAGAGCATGAATTTTATGGCTCAATATAGGTATAAATGGACAATTTTTGTCCATGAAGTGAAGACATAATGACCAAAATGCCCTTAAAAATCAAAAAATTCTCAAATCTATCCTTTGGTGGACTGTTTTGATAGTCTGAAGTAGATCAACCATAACGTTTTACTCCGATATATAAATTGGATGAAACCAATTTCATTAGAAATAAGACTCTCATATATTTCCGTTGATACATAGTATCTCACCCAGATCATTGTGTACGAGGAGTTATGATCATTTGAAGTTGACCCAAAAATTCACTTTTGATAGGCTGAAGTAGATCGACCATAACTTTTTGCTCCGATAGATAAATTGTATGAAACCAATTTCATCAGAAAGAGGAATCGCAGAGCTTTCCGTTGATATATAGTAGATCACGCAGATCATTATGTACAAGGAGTGATGATCATTTAAAGTTGAACCAAAAATACGCCAGGCCTCAGTACTTTTTCCTGCACGTTTTACTG
>NC_061115.1:17781762-17787690 GCF_002878395.1 Capsicum annuum
GTACGGGGAGTTATGATCATTTGAAGTTGACCCAAAAATTCACTTTTGATAGGCTGAAGTAGATCGACCATAACTTTTTGCTCCGATAGATAAATTGTATGAAACCAATTTCATCAGAAAGAGGAATCGCAGAGCTTTCCGTTGATATATAGTAGATCACGCAGATCATTATGTACAAGGAGTGATGATCATTTAAAGTTGAACCAAAAATACGCCAGGCCTCAGTACTTTTTCCTGCACGTTTTACTGTTCACAGTTCGATCGGAATGGTCATAGTTCGATCGGAATGGTCGTAACTCATCGGTCGAGTGTCCATTTTTGATGATCTACATATCTTTGGAAAGATTATTCGACACTCTATGCAATGGTAGGTCAACGTCTTAAAAATACTTCACAGAAAATTTATGAATCGCTCTAAAGCGTAGAGCTGGGTACGTTTCTCACGAAATCTTTACGAAGAAAATTTTTTGGGGTATTACATTATCTCCCCCTTGGAAACATTCTTCCTTGAATGTCGCTTGATAGGATAAAAGCACTGATCAACTGACCTTCTTAAGGGACACGAACATCCGAGACATATTGGCACTATTGGAATTACAGTTTCTTAGTCCTCATACTAAACATGCATATCTGACGCATAAATATCTAGTTGAACTGACTCTGGAATGTATGAATGCGTATGCAACAATAGCCAATTCAAGGCTCATAATGAGAACTTGAGCATGAACTAGATGTGTTTAAAACACGGAAGCTTTAAAAAGTCATAGGGTATCTCCCCCTTGGGACACTATGTTCCTCTACAACACTTATTTCACAGGGTCACTAAAACTTTGCACGGGGCACCTATGAATTAGCTCATATGCATGACGCACGAATAGAGGTACACTCGTAACTACTGAGATGCTCCATATGAAAATGATTTCATTCCTCAGATCCTTGGATAACATGATGAAATGATAAATAAGAACGTACACTATATGATTCTGATTGATTGAGCTGGAATACTTGGAAAACAAAGATCATCTAGTAGAAGTTTACGAATTGAAGTATAACTAGTTTCCAGAATCTAAAACATGTACACCACAATCCCTCAAGATAACCACTTCAGACTTCAACTAACCACAATATACATGAGAGCTTAATCTCAATCTTACTTCGCATTACCACTTAGCTCAAAATAAGCATACACCTTTCTAACCAAGATAAGGAAACATTTTCTCTGTTCTATCTAGATAACTATTCACCAACACCCTTATGCACAACAAATACGTATTTTTCTATATAACCAACCATTCATCATCACTCTCTCACCCTACGAAAGAAGTTATCAAAGGGCTAGAACATGCTGGTCTAAAATATGACTAGATACCCTTAATAACTTGACGTTCACCAAGGCATAAGGAATAGAGGATTTAACATCATGAACTTGACAAAGAAATTTGATTTGAGAATATGCACGATATGAATCCAAACTTTCATTGATCATTAACAGAAATGCTTTATTTCTCGAATAGAGCATAGGGTAAGGCTAGAGTACCTCGATTACTAGCCACATAACTTAAGATTTGGAATTCATAACTTATGGAATATAATTCCACCATTAATCCAAAACCCCACGTATTGGGAACTGAGAGAGAACATGGTCCTTTATGACATGAACGAACTCGAATTATGATCATGGAATTGAAGTGTAAAGCAGGAGTAGGCCCTGGAATAACTGAAAGAACTGAAATAGGAATGGGTTGAGCAAAACCCTTTTCTTACCACTATTGGAATCCGAACACTTAACTCGGTTACTTGATATATCATCTCCCCCTTAGACTTAAGCCATCGCTCTAGATCAGTTACACGCTATATACTTTAATCTAAACTAAAGTCACTTCACTCGAGAGTCTGATAGATAATCACACACACAAACCATAAAACTTTACCCAAATGACTACCTCAGAAAGCATATAACCACATCCTCACACAACTTCTCGAATTACCACCTATCCTTCTATAACCCCAATAATCAACACCTAACACTTGCACACTTTCTAATCTCAAATCCGAATAAGCAACTCGATAGTCGGAGTATACACCATCTAGAGCTTCAACACTTTCAACTCAACTTCAGAATTTCAATCTTAGAGTCTAACGCTCAACTCAAATTTTTCTCATCATAACGGACCACACTACCTCTATCATTGCTTATTAAAATCATGCTTAAAAACTTATATTTCTATACCATAAGAATCAAAATCACATCTAAGAAGCTCAACCATTACAGTCATACACTAATCCTCGAAATTAAAGCAGTCCCATAATATCTTGGGTGAGCTTTCTCATCATAAACACAACATCAAACTTAATCATGAATCAACCAAACTTAGGATCTTATATCCACTATTCAAGCCTACTAGATCATTTCCTAACAACTAATACCATTAATTAAGAAATCATCACAGTCACCTTCACGATCACCAATCATTCAAACTTAACTTTTAGCACACAATATAACTTAAAACTTTTCGCACGGAATTTCCACTTAGAAACTATAAAACAATCCTCAACAAATTCTAGCCCATTTAAACTTCATAATAATAATAATTGGTCATAATCATATAGCTTATCTTATTCACAATCCATTAACACATCCTTCTTTCACCCGTCACTACTATCTATCCTTTATACACAACTTAACTTAGTTTATAGCTCTCTACGTCTTAACTTAACTTCCTCTTGCAACCCAGCAACGACATAATTTAACAACACTCACCCACCGAGTACTTCCATTACTAACCTATACTCTTTGGCATACAAATTTCGTCAATACCCATTTCATACCTCGAACGAACTACATCATAAAATTGACACACAAGGATATATCACTCCCTATTAACCCTAAATGTATGCAAAAATGGATTCCACAATACTTATGCTCAACAAATCACACATACTATCTATCTTACTACTACACCTCCAAATCCCATATTTTCAGCCAGCACAAGGAACAAGATGAACTACAAGTTGCTAGTGGATTGAAATAGGCTGCACACGGCTCCACTAGGCTTTGAATATGAGTTTTGAAAAAAAGTTTGAGGTGAATAACAAAATAGCTGTGCTAGTGAATCGAAAGAGCCCCACACGGCTTCACTAGACATTCATTTTTTTCCAACAGCATGATGATAGCAAGATTATGGGAGATAGGAACTTGGCATACCATATTCGATGATTAAGGAGTACGCATCCACTCAGTATTAGTTGAATAAGTCATAAAGAAGAGGACATAACATCAAACTTCAGGAACTTATAACACACTGGGAGGCTCTTCTGAAGCCACTTTTATGAGACTTCTAAAACATTTTGCTAATCAGTCAGAAAACATTATCAGGGAAAGAACCGGGACTTGCTGCTCATACTATCTCATGAATAGCACATAGATAGAAAAGTACAAATTCTCACTTATAGATCCTGGAAAGAAATTTGGTAGGTTATCTGGTTTAAACTTATTGCACGATTCAAGACTTAAAAGAACAACAACCTTTCCTAAATGCCTTATAGCCTCTTAAAAAAAATTATAGACGTCTCTGTACCGTTCCGCAAGACTCTACTAGACACGGCTTCATGGACACCCGAGGACACTTGAACTCTATGCTCTAATACCAAGTTTGTAACGCCCCAAAAATTGGGTCCTGAGATGCCACACGGTGCTTAGGGTCACAAGTGACCCTAAGCTAACCCTTTCATAGGTATAACTCAAAAGCAGCTGATTTAAAATATAATTCTGAGAGAACGAAGCTGAAAATATCTCAATATAGAATCTGTTCAACATAATATTTGAATTACAAGATGACAATTCTACTAAAACATATACATATACAAGAAGAAGACTAAATACATCAATCACTACTACTGTCTATAAAGCCTCTACTAGTATTGCCCGTACATAAATAGGTCATGACTCCCAACCATCCCACTTAATATGGCCGACAGATGAAGATACAGTGTCTCTGAACTAAAATAACCAACACAAGACCTTGAACTATAAGGACTCGTTTACCTGCTGACCAGATGCTGCAACTGAATAGAATAGTAGATGGGGGTCAGCACAAAGAGAATGTACTGAGAATGTGGGGGTGCATGCAACACTTTAAATAACATCATCAATTTCATGAAAACATACACACAGACAATGATGACTCACTTGACTTGAGTTATATCAAATCATACTCTTCATACTTTCATAATAAATAGTTCAAATGGTAAAATCTCATAATCTATGTAAATCATCAAAAATCATAAATTATGATAAATCATCATAAATCATCATATCGTCAAAATTCATCATAGGTAATTATAATTCATCATAATATCTCAACTCTTTGACTCAAATCTCAGAGTGACTCGGTAATTCAAGAAACATGACTTTTATGGATAGGGGAGTTTTCTATAACTGACAACCCCACGTGCGCTATGTGGAATACAAACGTTTGAAACCCCCATTGGCTGGAGCATCATACTCTTTGCAAGGGAGTACGGCCTTAAAACTGCAATAATCACAATCGGACTCTCTGGCCAATAATATCATCATCAAACAACCCTACAGTGGCACATAGGTTTGGGGAAATACCAAATTTCCCTCTCGGTGCTAAGTACTACTCCCCGACAAGCTCAGAACATGTTAGGAAATCCACCATCATTATCACAAGGGTCTATCATGAAGACCAAAATAAATATCTCAATTTATAATTCATCAACAATTTGTGGATTGCTAACCCCAACTTTGACTTAAAACATTTCAATCTTTTTCAACATCAACACGGTATCAATGCATTGAACCATAACCGACTCAACATTTGGACAAGGAAATGGAGACTCAATATGTAATATTTTCAACAATTCAACTCATCAAAATCATTCAAAAAAAAAAACCAAAATTCATCTCAACATCTATATCAAAATCAATCTTTCTCATAGTCAAAATCATCTCGACTCCGTGAGTTCAAGGTCAATGTAGTCAAATGATTATTCTTTCAATTCGACAATTAAATCATGACAACAGCTTTTCAAAAGCACTTAAGACCTTCAATTCATAATAAGAATACATATCCTGTAGTGCAACTCAAATCACGACTTTTATCTCAAAAACCTTTAGAAATATCAATTCATTCTAGTAGTATGCAATTCATAGCATAAATTCTCAATTTAAGAAGTGGAGTAATGAAGTAATCATGTATATCCATATTAGAAAAAATAATTCAAAGTCTTATAAACACTTCATAAAGTAATTTGAGTGTATACCCATTTTCGAATATCATGAAATTTCAATAATAGGACTCAACCTTTTTAAATGTCAAAATGTAACAATTTATCAAGTCATGACAACATCAATATTTTTGAAAAAATATCAAGACTCATGATAACATCTCAAATGTTATATCTCAATATGCTCAATGATTCAATTTTGTCATAAAGAAACTTTAAGCTTATCATAAATCTCAAAATCATTCCAAAATACCATTTCAACATATATCTCGAAATCATTCAAAATAAAACAATGAAATTTACAATTATAGATATCAAGACATCTCATATGTCAAGTATATATTCAATAATTCAAATCGTCATTGGAAAGCATAAAGCTTGACACATCTCAAAATATTATTCCAAAGTACCATCTCGACATACGTCCCAAAATCATTCAAAATACCACCTCGTGGTAAAAGTGTGTAATTCGCAATGATAATTATTAAACCATATCATGAAAACATTGAAATAATCATATAAATCAAAGTTTATTCATTCAACCATCATAATCTCATAATCGAATTATTTAGACGTAATCTCACTTGCAAAATCATGTAAAACCATAATAAAATTAAAGCTTTGGGCACAAGAATGGAAGGTTGCTCTTGTTCAAAACCCCACATCCCTTGAAATTGA
>NC_061115.1:17787790-17858752 GCF_002878395.1 Capsicum annuum
ATTCCAAAATACCATTTCAACATATATCTCGAAATCATTCAAAATACCACCTCGTGGTAAAAGTGTGTAATTCGCAATGATAATTATTAAACCATATCATGAAAACATTGAAATAATCATATAAATCAAAGTTTATTCATTCAACCATCATAATCTCATAATCGAATTATTTAGACGTAATCTCACTTGCAAAATCATGTAAAACCATAATAAAATTAAAGCTTTGGGCACAAGAATGGAAGGTTGCTCTTGTTCAAAACCCCACATCCCTTGAAATTGACTTCTTGATTACAGAATCCAGTTTGGACAAATAATGGGTACTCCTCGAAGGTCTTGAAATGAGGATTTCGATTATCGGATCAAATTTGAATTTCTACGGTGAAATTGAAAGATATTTGGAGCTCAAAATGGACCTAGGGTTTAGTTCTGTCAATGTTTTTGATGGAAGAACATGAATTTTATGGCTCAATATAGGTATAAATGGACAATTTTTGTCCATGAAGTGAAGACATAATGACCAAAATGCCCTTAAAAATTAAATAATTCTCGAATCTATCCTTTGGTGGACTGTTTTGATAGTCTGAAGTAGATCAACCATAATGTTTAACTCCGATATCCAAATTGGATGAAACCAATTTCATTAGAAATAAGACTCTCATATATTTCCGTTGATACATAGTGTCTCACCCAGATCATTGTGTATGAGGAGTTATGATCGTTTGAAGTTGACCCAAAAATTCACTTTTGATAGGTTGAAGTAGATCGACCATAACCTTTTGCTCCGATGGACAAATTGGATGAAACCAATTTCATTAGAAAGAGGACTCGCAGAACTTTCCGTTGATATATAGTAGATCACCCAGATCATTATGTACAAGGATTCATGATTGTTTAAAGTTGGAGCAAAAATACGCCAGGCCACAGTACTTTTTCCTACACGTTTTACTATTCACAGTTCGATCGGAATGGTCGTAACTCATCGCTCGAGTGTCCGTTTTCAATGATCTACATATAGTTGTAAAGCGTATTCGATACTGTATGCAATGATAGTTCAACATCTTAGAAATACTACACAAAATATTTATGGATCTCTCTAAAGCGTAGAACTCGATATGTTTCTCATGAAATCTTTACGAAGAAAATTTTTTGGGGTATTTCACTTTTCAGAAAATGGCATAGATCATAAATTTTCTACTCCCAGAACACCACAACAAAATAGAGTGGTAGAAAGGAAGAATAAAACTTTGGAAGATATGGCTAGAACAATGATATTTGCAACAAATCTTGCGAAAAATCTTTGGGCTGAGACAACTAGTACTTCAACATATATCATAAATAGATGCATGATCAGACCTATTCTACAGAAGAATCCCTATGAATTACTAAAAGGAAGAAAGCTAAACATTTCTAATTTTAAAACCTTTGGTTGTAAATGATTTATTCATAATAATGGAAAGGATAATCTAGGAAAATTTGATGCTAAAAGTGATGAGGGAATTGTCTTAGGTTATTCACTTTATAGTAAGGCTTATAGGGTTCTAAATAATAGAACAAACTATGTTGAAGAACGCATGCATGCAGTTTTTGATGAATCCTGTGTTAAGACTAACCTGTAGGAAGAAAGTGACTCTGAGGAATAGGTTACACAACCTGGTTCATCGACTGGAGCTACCAAACATAGAGGCACCTCAATAGGGGGAACTGATTCTGGAGGCATAGTGATCGGGGGAACTGAGACACCAACTACACCAGCTCGGACCATCTACAATGATCCTAGTAGTTCACTAGGTTTGGTCCTAAAAGGTTACAAGTATATAGGATCATATCCTATTGAGAATGTTCTCACTAATCCCACTTTTCGGATCAGCACAAGGTTAGGATTGAGAAACAAGTGTTCTTTCAAGGCATTCTTGTCAGAAATTGAGCCAAAGAAGGTAACTGAAGCACTGCTTGATGCTGATTGGATCATAGCAATGCAGAAAGAGTTAAATCAGTTTGAGAGAAGCAAAGTATGGCACTTAGTTCTACTCCCAAAAGACAGAACAATAATTGGAACTAAGTGGGTGTATAGAAATAAGGTTGATGAGCATGGAACAGTTACAAGGAACAAGGCAAGATTAGTGGTCCAAGGGTACAATCAAGAAGAAGGCATAGATTTTGATGAGACTTTTGCTCCTGTAGCTAGAATTGAAGCAATAAGATTACTTGTTGCTTTTGATGGTTATATGGAATTCATTCTCTATAAAATGGATGTCAAGAGTACATTCTTGAATAGAATTCTCAAAGAGGAAGTTTATGTCAAACAACCACTAGGATTTGAAAGCCAGGAGTTTCCTGATCATGTTTATAAACTGAAAAAAGCATTATATTGACTAAAACAAGCTAGAAGAGCTTGATATGTAATATTGTCAAAGTTTCTTCTAGAGCATGGTTATACTAGAGGTAAAATTAATGACACTCTTTTCTTAAAAACTAATGGAAAAGATCTTTTGGTTGTGAAGGTGTATGTTGATAACATTATTTTTTTCTCTACAAACATGAACATGACTCATGAGTTTACTAAACTCATGAGTTGTGAGTTTGAGATGAGTATGATGGGGGAGCCGAACTTCTTCTTAGGTTTGCAAATTAAAAAATAGCATCTGAAACCATGATCCATTAGTAGAAATATGTCAAGGAACTTCTCAAAAGATTTTCCTTGGAAGAGGCAAAAGAGATTAGCACTCCAATAGCCACTGCCACAAAACTTGATTTGGATGAAACAGGTCCTGATGTGGAGCAAAAGCTATACAGAGGAATGATAGGTTCATTACTGTATCTCACAGAAAGCATGCCTGATATTGTGTTCATTGAGGGCTATGTGAAAGGTTTCAAGCAAATCCCAAAGGATCACATTTAAAATTTGTGAAGAGAATATTCCGATATCTCAAAGAAACCAGTGATCTTGGTCTATGGTATCCAAAAGGTAGTAACTTTAACTTGGTAGAATACTCTGATGCTGACTATGCAAGATACTTGGAGGATAAGAAGATCACCACAGGCATGGAACACTTCCTTGGATCGCGTTTAATTACCTGGTCCACTAAGAAACAAAACTCAGTAGCCTTGTTTACTGTTGAGCCTGAATATGTTGCTACATGATCTTTTTGTGCTCAGTTGTTATATATTAAGCAACAACTCATGGACTTTGGTATAGATGTTGGATGTTTTCCTATTTTCTGTGACAACACAAGTGCCATTAATATTGCTATGATTCATGTTCAACATAAAAGAACTAAACATATTGATATTAGACATCACTTTTAGAGATAATGTTGAAAAAGGCCTTATATCTATTATGATTTGTCCTACTTAAGAAAAAATTGCTGACATATTCACTATGGCATTAAGTAGAGAACATTTTGAAAAGAATAGGTTGGCCTTGGGGATGATTAAAATTGCATAAATCTCACTCAATGATTGACTAGAATAAGGTGCTCTTAAGTGATTGTTGATTAATTCAATCTTACACATTTAGTTTTGTATCCTAATTCCAAGATTTTAGAGTAAACTACTCATTTATGTGTTGATTTTGCTGAGAGACTGGAACACAGAGGCAATTTTGTCCATTTTATCATCAAAATTAAGTTATGATTACTTTTTACCTATAGTGGCATAAAGAGAAATAGGTCTCTTACATGGTCCTTTGCTACCCTCTAAACCTCCAAAAATCCAAACGTCTTTCTCCTTCAAAAAGCTGCCACCCTTTACCATCATAACTGAATCTCTCCATTATTATGTTTCCTCTCAAAAAAACTCCATCCACGATTCAAATTCCTTCTTTTCACCATAAATACACTTTTTTTCTCTCTTTACCACTCATAATTTCACAACTAAGTTCAATTTACTGTTTCTCTCTCTCTCTCTTACCATGGCTCTTCATCATCTAATCCATCCTCATATTATACCACCACTCCCTCAATATCCATTGTTCTTCATCCTAATATTAACTTACCACCTCTAATTCCTCCCCCAATTTTGATCAAATTATCTAATTTTGCATCTTTCAAAAACTTTCAAAACCCCTTTGCTCAATTTTCTTCCTAATCTTTATCTTTTTCAAAACCTTCACTGCCGTCTCCACTTCCCATATAAATTATTGACCCTAATGATGAACCTCTTGCAAATTTGATCCCAATAAGGTCCAGATCTAAATCACAAAGAAAGCCCTCATACCCTGTTATTCCCACTTTCTCCACCATTGTTGTTGAAGATCAAGATTTGGGTGAACCTACACCTATTATTCCCACTCCCCGATATCCTCATACTCAGGGTAGAAAACAATGGGAAGTAGTTTTCTTGGCTGAATCCCTTTAAGCAAGCAAAAGAAAATGAGTTGCTACATCTGGTCCTCCTCCTCCTCCTCGTGCATCCTCTCCTAGTATTCTTCTATGCTCAGTACAAAAATAGAAGACTATCATAAAAAAGGCTCCAAAACCCTCCTCTTCTTACAACCTCTCATCTCAGCATAAACCCTCCCCAACCTCAAAACCTTCCTCAACTTCTAAGGCCTCTACTAAGAAATCATCTTCTCATCCAAAGAAATAAGTCAACAAACCTGTTCCTTATGATTTTTCTGAGTTTGACTCACCTCTTGATTCTATTATTGAGTTGGATCCTTATTTTGAAGTTAATCAACCATCTACCAATTAGGACACTCTTGAAGAACACTATCTCCATTTTCAAAAGTGTAAGCTAGCTAGAGGACGTGTTATTAGTAGGTTTGAAGGTGATGATATGAATACCTTGTTTAAAAAAATTAGAGGTCCAAGGGTGGTCCCACCTATTTCTTTAAGGTAAGGTGCAAAGGAGGTTTGCTAAGCCTGAAGTGTATGAGTTCTATACAAATGTGGTAGCTATTGGTGAGTTGTTCTCTACAACTGTTCGAAGGGTAACCATGAATCTGTATGTTACTGATATTGCTCGAATCCTAAATATTCCTTTAGAAGGGTGGGTCACTATGTCAAGGGCACTTGGCCACCTCTTGACAATCTTGCTTTTTACCATAACTCAAAATTTTTTTGGTAACCCCCACCTGGTAAATCATCAAAAGGTTCTTAAGAGAGAGATGTCTTTTCTTCATCAACTCCATTTTGATGTTGTTCACAAGATACTAATTCTTAGGAAATAAAGAAAGACTGTAGCTAACTTTCTTGACCTTACTCCTATAGAGTTGCAGGATACTGAGGTAAAGATTGATCTACCTCAACTTATTCTGAAGCATATGCAAAGCGTTCTCCTTAAGGAAGTAAATGGCCATGCTCTTCCTTACGAATTCTGGCTCACCTCTATGTTTGAGGAGTTTGGAGTGTCTTTCTATGTGTGGTCTTTACAGATGACCAAAGATATTAGAGAGAGTGTGAACCATATGATGTTACGCGTTTCTATGAGGAGTGTCGATAACCCTGTATAGAGGTTAACAAATGCACTTACAGTAAAGATTGTTGAGCTGGAGGCTGCTCAAGCTACACTAGAAGCTACTCAAGCTACCCATGATGATGAGAATAGGGCTCTACTTGCTCAAATTTCATCCCTAACAGCTTTTTTGGAATGTGAATGATCTGAGAATGCTGATATTTTTAGGAAATTGACCTTTCTTATCCCCTCTTCTTCATCTACTTAGCCCCTATCTTAGTGCCCTAGGATTGTCTTTTTGTTCCCTTCCCTGGTTACTTGTTATCTCTTATGCTGCTTTTGGTAATTTTAATTGTATCCTGATGCTGAATGAAATTGACTTATTTTCTTATAGGTGTTATGCTTCTATTTTTTCATAATGCATTAATGTTCTCTTACTCTGTGTTTTTATTGTCTTAGTGATATCCCAAGAGGCCATAAATTACTAAATATTTTTCACTTTTTTGGCCCAGTTTTTTGATGATGTCAAAAGGGGGAAGAATAGATTATGTAATGCTTATAACTCAATTGACTAACCTATTTCATTCTGTGCTCTTTTGTCTAATCCCTTATTGATAATGTTAGGATTTTGTGATGGATGTTATGTTTGTCATCATAAAAAAAATGGGAATCTATTAGGATACTAAAGTTTTGATGATGGACATTTGAATAAAACATGTTGTGCAAGCTGATCCACACAGGTGTAGAAAGAATAGTCGCAGACAAGACTACTGATAAGATAAATATGCATATAGTAAGGAGTGGATAAACAAGGAGATTTAGATATGCTCTCAACACTTATCATGAAGTAAAGAGGATAAAAAAGAGAAGATAAATCCAACACTGATAGTCTGAGTTGATCAAGGAGTGCAGCTATATTAGGGGATGAAATAGAAGAGTCCTATTCATTTAAGGTGATAGACGACAACAACAAAGAGTGAAACTACCTAGTAGAGTCCTACTGAAGATAGAAGAATACATCATCTAAAGGACACAATAAGGAGCTGGCTTGAATACAAGAAACAACGTTCAAGAGTTTCACTCATGCACTGACAAGAAAATCATCAATCAGCAAATTAGTTCTCTTACTTGAAGAAGAACTTGGTCCTTTACTTAGCAAGTCACAGACTTTATGCAATGGGTTGGTTCTTTGAGTTGTAATAAGTCTTTTGTTCTAGCCTCAGTGAAGTATAAACTGAGTTAGGAGTTGTGTCCTCAAGTTAGGGAACTCGAAGACTTGGGACCACTTATCTTGGGAAGATTTGTGTTTTTCTAGCAATAGGAGTTAGAAGTTTTAATTACTAGTTTACAAGAAGTCTTGTAATTTGTTGATTGTTGAGGCTCAAGAGTAATAGTAAAGTTAGGGTTAAATCCTATAGAGGTATAGGCCATGGTTTTTTTACACCTTTCTTGAGCTGGGTGTTTTCCATGTAAAAATACTGTGTTCATCTTTTACTTTTGTGAACCACGTTAGCTTAATTGTTCCACAAATAGGCAACTAGTAGAGTATAATATTAAAATCAGTAGGGCACTCACTTTAATAATATATATATATATAGAGAGAGAAGTACAATTTTATATTTCTTCTGTGTCATCCCTTCAAAAGACTTTATTTCATTTTTAGTCCCTTATCTGGATAAGGTCCTATTTACTTTTGTGGCTACTTTTGGGCTGAGAGGTCGACTCTTCCTTTTCTTCTTTGTCGTTTTGTGATGACGAATCTTTGACATAAGTGTTTACATCTTTTGCTCCATTTTAGCCCTTAGGCTACTTATGTAGATCATATTTCGTCAGAAATTGATGTGTTGTCACCATCATCTCCTTTGTTGTGTCTATGATTTAGGAATTTGCATTCCATAGTCCATGTTTCTGGTTTGGTATTAAATTGGTGTTTTTCAAATTCTGTAATTTTTTTCCCTTAGGACATTAGATTTTGATCTTCCTTCGGTCATTAGAACCCAATATGTATTCTTTCCAAGGACTTTATAGTTATTCCCACAATGTTTTTTAAGGATGTTATATAATGCCTTCATTCCTATGGCCCTTCTTGTTCGAATCCATTTTGAATTCAAATATAGAAGACTTTTATTAATTCATGTTGCACTGATACTAAAAGTTTTTAATTTTTCCACCAAAATATAATTAATTGTTGGAATATAATTTTTCATCTTGAAATTCCAAGAATATATTGTAGAACCTTCAATAAACTCCTTTCCGTTCAGCATAATTTTTTATTAAATTTGTTAATTAGCACAGTAAATCCTTCGATTCAGATAGATCTAGATTGGTGTACATTCTGTCTAGATATCCAAATTCAAATAACTTAGTTGTAAAGCTAGGAATTCCTACTAGAAACACTAAAATTCTTGGATACAAACTTTTTGTTCCTAGAACTCCGTAAGTTCCTCCTCTCTTATTTGGAATATTATAAATATATCTAGTGAATGCTAGATATTCTTTTTCTTTTGGATGAATTCTTTCAACCTGTAAAGAAGAAAACTTTTTCCCTGTAATGGAGTTAGTCCTTTTTTCTGAGTTTTTAGACACTTTTTTAGTTTTCAGTGATTTTATTTCTATAGGGAGTTTTCCCTCTGCTCGACTTTTATCTTTGTCTGACGACTAGGACATTGGCATATCTGGGCTTACTATCGAGATGTTTTTGGCACTAGGTACTAATGGAACATCTCCTGCCACTTTGTTTGGGATTTTTTGTCCCTGAGTTCAGGTATCCAGATGTTCACAAAGAAGTTGAAACTCTGTGATGTTTTCAGCCTGATCTGTATTGAGCTGATTTAACTCATATTGCAATTTTCTTGCTTTTTCGGACAAGGCCGCTAATTTATCATGAATGTTGAATAGCATATTGGTTTTTTCATAATGGCTTTTTCAATGCCATTCATTCTTTGGAATGTCCTGTTAACCGTTACCTGTGTTCTGCTATCCATATTGGACGTTTGTTGAAAGAAAATCTGCAAAAATATTGTCGGATCCTTTAATATTTTCTATTTTAAACAAATAAAATGACAATAATACCTGTCATCTGTGTAACCTTCTGTATTGTGGTTTGGAAGGGAGTCTGTTAAATATCAAACCTGATATTTATGTATTATCTATTCTTACAACAAATGGTTTTGGTAATAAAAATGTGGAAAACTTTCATATTCCTCTTATTACCGCTAATAATTCTTTTTATTTGTGGAATTATTAACCTCTGCTTTGTTAAATATTTCACTGGTGTACCTGCAGATTTCCTTTAAATCTGTTTGTAATAATGCACCCCAATGGTATTTGAAGGCATCTATTTGTAGGACTAAATTATCCTTTAATTTTGATAACCTAAGCTTTAAAAGCTTAGCACATTCTTCTGTTAAATTTTGAACACAAAGAGTGTGTTATTTATCCATCTTAGTCGATTTGACTTTCGAATGAGTTTTTGCAAAGGATTCCTTTTCATAGCAAGATCTGGGATGAATTCTCTTTCATAGTTTAAACAACCAAGAAACCTTTATATTGCTTTTTTTGTTGTTAATTTGTCAGAAAATTCTATTATTTTCTTTGAAATATGAGTTTGTAACTCTATTCCATTTTTTGAAATAATCATTCCAAGTAATTTTATTTCATTTTTGTTTATTTCAGCCTTTTTTTGGCTTAACACAATCCCATTATTAACACGTATATTTTTAAAATTCTTTAAGATGTGTTAGATGTTCTGGGTGCTTTTTTGAACATACTAGGATATCGTCTATGTAGACCGTTAAAAAATTCTTTTCAGAAAATATTTTATCCATTTTTCTTTGAAAAATTTGAGGTGCATTTTTAAAACCAAATGGCATTACTAACCATTTATAATGTCCATTAGGTGTACTAAATACTATTAGAGGGATTGATTCCTCTGAGAGTTTTATTTGCCAAAAACCACTTTTACAGTCAAACTTTGAAAAGTAGGTTTTTCCTTTAGCAAGTTGATAAGATTGTTTTTATTTGGAATAAAATATCCATGAAAAATACAATTTTTATTTAGCTCTTTATTGTTTATAACCACTCAGCTTTTTCCCTTTTTTGTTTCGCATGATTTCTAATCATAAATGTGGGACTTCTATATGGACTTCTGCTTCCCCTTATTAATTTGAGATTAAGAAGTTTTTGCATCTGAATTTTAAATTCAGCTTTGTCTTTGTAAGACCCCGCCAAATCCTAGTCATTTCAGCTCTATATAGCATACCAAAAGAGGCCCCAGACTTAAAAAATTTCAGCTTAGTGTTAAGACATAGAAGCATTTTCAGACTTCGAAATTGGATTATATTATTTTTTATATTTCCGTAAAATGTTGGTTTTCAAGTTGATTCATGATCAGGGATGTCAATAGGTCATATTGGGTGAGTTTCAGAATTTTTGGACTTCATTTGAGTCATGTTTGGATGGCCAAAACAGCAAGCCAACATGATCTTGACGCATTGCGTTGGCTATCTCATTGCACACATTGATGTGAAGTATTGGTGATCATGTCGACCCCATAGACGTAGAGAATTGGGAATCATGTCATTGGGCACAGTTTGCTCACTTAATTACGAGTTTTCAAGGGCATTTAGGTCCTTTTTCCCTAACCCAATTCAGCTAAAACACAAAATTTAATATCCTAAAGGGCAAAATTCATTCTTTATTCACAAAATCCTCTCAAGAATGAGACCTTGTTTCATCAAGCTCAAGAATCAAGTCTTAATAACTCACCACAATCTTTATGAAATTAACAATCAAGGTATGTTAGGTGTTCATCCTTGGGTTTCCTTTCACTCTTAGAGTTCAAAAACCCTTTTCAAAAATTTTGCTCATGTTTGTGTTGTTGTATGGGTTTCAAGTTAAGATCTTTTATGAGTTTCCATGAAATTATGTTAGCATGTGTATTGAATTATGAACCTCTCATGTCAAAACCCTTGAATTTGCAAGATTTCATGTTGAAGTTATGATGCCCTATATGTTATTCTTCATGTATCACAATCATGCTCCCCAAGTGTTTGATAGAATGTCCTTGTGGATTGAATAGTGTAATCATCACATGTTAGCATATGTTCTTATTCATGTACAAGTTCATAACCTCCAAGTGTTTGATGAAATGTCTCAGTGAATGAATTGTGAACAATTGACTATTGTTATGTCTTCAAGATTTGCTATGTTCTACTGTTGATGTTATCGAGTCCTGGGGGTACTTGTTACTCAAAATTTAATTGTTTACTTAGTTGCAGTAGTTATGGAATTGACCCAGTAAAGGTCAAGAATAGTAGTACTCAGTCATTAATAGAACTGAAAGAACTCAGTTCAGTTCAGTCAGTCAATACGATCAACGTCAGTTCAGTCAAGCCTAGTACAGTCTAATGATTAATTTATTGTCGATTCAGTTGGGGGTAGGATTTAGCATCGGGTGAACCCAGGGATGGGGGAATTCCTGTCAGTAGAGGGTTTGACCCTTAGTAGTAGTCCCTGCATTACAGAACTACATAGCAGCATAGGGTAAGATGACCTCCTGCCAGAATAGGGTTGATGGAATCATATATAAATATATATTTCATGAGTCTTCCTACCAGATTAGGGTCAACCCAACATTTTTAGTATCCCTTGACAAGGTGCTAACACTCTTTCAACTGGGGTCACAGGTTGGACCCCAACTTAATTTATAATCAGGGATGTCGGTTAGAGGAACACTCCCACTGGGGTCACAAGTTGTATATACATGTAAATAGTTCCTCTTGCATGAATTTAAGAACTTCATTTCTTACTTATCTGTGTTTTTTAGGTTTACAGTGCACTTATTTAAGATATTTACATCACTAGGATTTTTCAGAATGTCTAAGCATTTTAAAACCTGAGAAGTTGGATGTCCAAGTCTTTGGTGCCACAGTCTGTAACTGAGAGCTGAAACTTTTGCAATGATTCTGTTGTGGTCTAGTCCTACATGGTCAGTGTTTTCTCTCCATTCTCTTTTAAGAACATATAGTCCACCCTATTGTCTACCAATCCCCTTCACCTTACCATTAAAGAGGTCTTAAAAGACACAGAAATCAAGATAGAAAGACACAAAGCAAGAAATTTTCTTGGTTATCTTCGCAATAGATAGCAGATTTAGTTTGAAATCTGGAACAAAGAGAACTTATCTGATCACATCATCTGTAAACATGTAGGCCTCTCTACTATAGGAAATTGCAACTGCATCACCCATTGGTAGGTGTAATTTGTCCAAGTGTCTTGGAACTAAGCTTGTACTATCTCTGAACAAATTTCTATGTGCAGACACATGATGTGTAGCTCCTAAATCTACAATCCAACTTTCAAAACAAAATATAAGTGGTAATAGCTATCATATTGACTTGTTTTATATCATTGGTATCCTTGTTTAACATGTTCATGATTTGAGTGTACTCTTCATCTGTGATGTGTGAGGTTTTACCAGTGGTGTAGGATTCACATCATGACTGGAGCTAGCAGAATCAAATTTTTCGGCTACCATGTTTGCATTTTGAGAAAACTTACTACCAGTGTTGGAATAGTTGTTACCACTATTATATGATGAAAAACTTTTACCACCAGCACTATGTGATCTGAAATTGAGAGGATTATAACCTTGTTTCTTCTTGTTCTTCCAATCATTTCGATACCCTATCATTTTATAGCAGTTTTCTTTGGTATGACTTGAGAAGTGACAGTAGTCACACTTTCTTCCCTTGTAATTGGTTTTTCCTTGTCTATAACCATAATTTCAATTCACTTGCATAGCAAGTGGTTCTGATCTATCATGCACAACAAGCATACATGCTGAGTGCTGGATCTGATCCTCTATAAGCATGGCATAAGCCTGATTGATAGTAGGAGTTACTCTCTTGAGTAAGATTTGTCTCCTAGCTTGATCGTACGACTCATTTAGGTCACTCAAAAAATTGTAAGTGTCTTAGTTGACACATTTCAACATATGATCTGAGTACTCTTTAGACTTAGGGCAATCACAGCTAGGATTAGGAACCAGAATATCATATTCACTCTATAAACTTTTCAATTTGGTGAAATATGCTAAAATTGAATCAGTAACTTGAGAATGCATATTTATTTCATGATTTAATTGATATATGCGCATACGATTCATCTTTTTATATCTTTTCTTCACATCTTTCAAGACTGCAGAAGCATTTTTAGCATAAACGATGCCAGGAAGTAAGCTTTTACTCATAGTGTTCATGATCTAGGAGAGGACAGTAGCATTTCATATTTCCCACTGTTCATGAAGTTCCTCTCTATATGACTCCTTGTTGCAGGATCTAGTGACAAAACTATACTTTCTATTCCCTAAGAGAGCAGTTCATATTAAGCAACTCCACAAACTATAGTTTTCTATACTAGTTAACTTGATTGGGACGAGTACAACACTGAAGCACCAATAAAGAGTGGATCACTTTGACTAATTTTAGGTTCCATGAATTAAGTGATTGAACGACAAAGTTGACCAGAATCATGAAGAAGAAGAAGAAGAAGAAGTGGAAAAACAGAGAACACACAGAGTTCTGAAAAATTCTCAGAGAACTTGATGAGAAGTGATCAAAATACTCTCAGTATTGATCTCCTAGCTCTGATACCATGTGAAATTCAAGCAATCCAGCTTGATTATCCATGAGCAAGGAAGAAGGAAAAGAGAGAGTGAAGATAAAAAAATTTATTCCATTGTCTGTACATTACAATGTTTCTTCAATTTATAGACTGAGCTAAGAGAGTAAGCTTACTTCCAGCTCGTTGACAACTCATCATAACTAACTAACCACTTATCTAACAGCCTCTAACAACTTTGCTAACTAAATTAACTATATTGCTAACCAACTAACTACTTTGCTAATTCAACCGAGAAGCATACATCCAATGGAACAGTAGCTATGCACACTGTGTAGTGATCACACCTTAAAGCTCATCAACCTGAATCACAAGTTAAAACTGCTTCTTTTTGTTGTAACTTCACATCCAAAAACTAAAATTTATTATTTGCAAGTTGACGTTTTGCCATCAGTATTATGCAAACTTTCTTTTTCAGTTTCAACTTTCAAATACTCTTTACTTATATATATATATATATATACAAAGAAGAAAAAGGAAAAGTGAACCTCTCAGTCCAAAAGCAGCCACAAAGGTAAAAAAAGGACCTTATCCAGATAAGGGACTAAAAATAAAATAAAGTCTTTTGAAGGGATGACCAGGAAAAAATATAAAATTGTACTTCTACCCCTCCTTACAGCTATAAAAGGAGCGATAGAAACTCAGAAGAAGGCAAATACTATTTTCTTAAGAATTTTCAATCTTAGATAAATTGTTAGTTGTCTTAATGATGAAGGAATGAAAAACACTTCTCCCGCGAGGGAAAGGTATCCTATTAGTGTGTATGTATATAAAATAGAAAGATCTAATTAAAAAATTTTCTTATGTAATATTTTCATAGAATAAAGAGTTTATTTCTATATCCTTTGTCCACTTCAACTGTTATCCATAAGTGAAGGTTGCGATCTTCAGCCTTATAGGAGGAAAGATACCAAGTTAGCCTCAGACATAATTTATAATAATTGTGACCATAAGCTCAAACATAATTTATAATAATACTCTATGAGTAATAACAAAAATTTGCAAAAACTTGATGACCTTATAGAAATGCAAAAGCATATAGTCGTTAAAATTAACCCAATAGAAAAGGAAATCTAAACTATTAGGGAAAGATCACCTATAAGAGTGAATAATCTTATTGAAAAAGAAGACGCCTTTAATAAAGAATTAGGAAAGAAATTTTTACTCCTACATTCTCTAATTAAGGCATATACCAAAAGGGAAGCCTTGATGAAAGAATTATATCTAGTTTTATCGAAAATAAAAGCAAAAATAATATGGAAAAAATTCCATACAAAAAGGTAATTCTATGAGATTTACCAATGAAAATTCTATCAATATTATAAAAGTTTCAGAAAGGTTTTTAATGGAAGCAACTGGAACAAACAAATTATCCCAATTCAACTAGGATCTTCAGCAAACCATGTCAAAGAAAGCATCCTATACGGATTAACCACATATGAAGGTATATCCTATATTTATAAAAAATTTGAAGGAAACAACTATAGTTGTTCAAAAATGGTAATTTACCATTAAAACTGGAATCAATCAGAATAACCATTCCATGTTATATTACCAATCATGAAAATTATTATAATACAATCTTAGGAGAATTATTTCTCAATAGTTTGGATCAATATAATATCCTAAAAGAAGGAATCGAAATAACTTTAGGTGATAAAACTCGTTTCATCCCTAACAATTAAATGCCCAAAGAAACCTCTTTTAGAGTAGCAGTATTCATAGAATTCACCACTTACAAAACAAAATTGACTTCTTGTTGTCAAATAGATAATGGTTCCGAAGCCAGTTTAGCCAAGACTTTTTTAATAAAAGATTGAAATACTAAAAATGTTAATGCTTATGTTGTCAGTATTACAGGTGATAGAGAAAAGCTAACACATTATAAATAAAATATAGAAATAATTTTAGGATCTAAAATCGTTTCTATAAAATATGACTTTGCTTATGATAAGCTAGAAATTGATTTATTACTTGGAAATGATTTTATCCAACAGTTTCATGATTATAATCAAACAATATACATGGTTAGTTTCAAAACCCCATGTAATAATTTTATAAAAATCCCAAGAAAAGATGATCCTTATGTTTTAATAAAAGAAAAAGAAAGTTTTAACAGAAGATTTTTGGAGAACCCAAAAAATTATTCTTGTAAATTCCTAAATCTTTAAAAAATAAAATAAGATTTACAACATTCTTATGGAAAAAATCCTTCAGAAAAATTTGACAATAGTCATGAAAAAATAGTTTTAATTCTTAAAGATCCATGTATCATCAAAAGAGTTAAACCCATGTTGTATAATGAAGAAGACAAAGATGAATTTAAAATTCAGATACAAGAACTTCTTAATCTCAAATTAATAAGGGAAAGCAGAAGTCCACACAGCAGTCTTGCATTTATGGTTAGAAATCATGCGAAACAAAAAAAAAAAGAGAAAAACTTGAATGATTATAAACTATAAAAACTTAAACAAAAATTGTGTTTTTTATGGATATTTTATTCCAAATAAAAATAATCTTATCAACCTTACTAAAGGAAAAACCTACTTTTTAAAGTTTGATTGTAAAAGTGATTTTTGGCAAATAAAACTCTCAGAAGAATCAATCCCTATAATAGCATTTAGTACCCCTAATGAACATTATGACTGGTTAGTAATGTCATTTGGATTAAAAAATGCACCTCAAAATTTTCAAAGAAAAATGAATAAAATATTTTCTGAAAAGAATTTTTTAATTGTCTACATAGACGATATCTTGGTATGTTCAGAAAATTACCAGCAACATCTAACACATCATAAAGAATTTTCAAAAATATGTGTTAATAATGGAATTGTGTTAAGCCAAAAAAAACTGAAATAGACTTTCTTGGAATGATTATTTCAAAAAATAGAATAGAGTTACAAACTCATATTTCATAGAAAATAACAAAATTTCCTAAAAAATTAACAACAAAACAAGAGATACAAATTTATAGGGCTATAAGTGGAGATTAGCTATTTTATTCAGTTGTTTTATTCAAAAAATAATCTTGATCATACAAATAGTAAATGTCATTATCACTATCTATATACGTATAATCATGGATAGACCATTGTTATTGAACAAGACTGTCGATGATTTTTTTCAAGAATTTATTCTTGCAAATCCTTATTTAATTTGATTACCTTTAAGATGGTGATCAAGGTTTTTTCATCAAAGAAGATAGTATAATAGGTCATTAAGCTATATAAAGGATAGATTCTTTTAATAAAAGAGACCAATTTTTATACAAAAAAAAAATTGTTTCCCTTAGCGTACAAGCTTCATGTATCTTGTCAGTTAGTGTGGCATCTGTAATCAAACTTTTCCAAAGATAATCTTGCATCTTCGAAATATTTTTGTTAAGAGTTTCTACTGACTTATTAAATTTTCAATATCTTTTTTTGATCTTTTTAGTTGTGGTTGAACGACTTTCATTATTGAAATATAGAAAATTTCATGATGATCGTTATTCCCTATAGGTACTTAGTATCATATAGTATGTATGAATATGCATAGAACAGATACGAAGATATATTTCATCTTATGCTAATATCTTCATGAAGTATAGATTTTATGTTTATATCTTTCGACTTCTTCTTATGCTAGCGGTATCAGTACCGTAGTACTTCTCCTCTAGCAATGAAAGATTGTTTAGCCTATTATGATGCTCAGTCTGAGGCAAACTTGGTATCTTTCCTCCTATAAGGCTGAAGATCGCAACCTTCACTTATGGCTAACAATTGAAGTGGACAAAGGATATAGAAACAAACTTTTTATTCCATGAAAATATTACATAAGAAAATTTTTTTATCAGATCTTTCTATTTTACATACATACACACTAATAGAATACTTTTCGCTGGCGGGAGAAGTTTTTTTCACTCCATCATAAAGATAACTAACAATTTTTTTAAGATTGAAAATTTCTAAGAAGATCGTAGTTTGCCTTCTTTTGAGTTTCTATTGCTCCTTTTATAGCTGTAAGGAGGGGTAGAAGTACAATTTTATATTTCTTCCGGGCCATCTCTTCAAAAAACTTTATTTCATTTTTAGTCCCTTATCTGGTTAAGGTCCTTTTTTACTTTTGTGGTTGCTTTTGGACTGAGAGATCCACTTATCCTTTTCTTTTTTGTTGTTTTTTGCCGACGATTATTTGACATAAGTGCTTACATCTTTTTCTCCATTTTCGCCCTTAGGCTGCTTTTAGCTGTAGATCACATTTCATCAGAAATAAATGTGTTGTCTCCACCATCTCCTTTGTTGTGTCTATAATTTAGGAATTTGCATGTCATAGTCCATGTTTCTGGTGTGGCAATAATTTGGTGTGTTTCAAATTCTGTAATTTTCCCTTAGGACTTTATATTTTGATCTTCCTTTGGTCATTAGAACCTAATATGTATCCCTGTCAAGGACTTTATAGTCATCCTCATAAGGTTTTTTAAGGATGTTATATAATGTCTTCATTCCTAAGGCCCTTATTGTTCGAATCCATTTTGAATTCAAATACGAGAGACTTTTGTCAATGCTTGTCGCACTAATACTAAAAGTTTTTAATTTTTCCACCAAAATATAATTAATCATTGGAATATATAATTTTTCATCTTGAAATTCCATGGATATGTTATATAACCTGCAATAAACTTCTTGCCCTTCAGCATAATTTTTTATTGAACTTGTTAATTGGAACGGTAAACCTCTAATTTAGATAGATCTAGATTGGTGTAGATTCTGTCCAGATATTCAAATTCAAATAATTTAGCTGTGAAGCTAGGAATTTCTCCTGGAAATACTTAAATTCTTGGATACAAACTTTTTATTCCTAGAACTCCATAAGTTTCTCCGCTCTTATTCGGTAGATTATAAATATATCAAATGAATGCTTGATATTCTTCTTATTTTGGATGAATTCTTCCAACCTAAAAAGAAGAAAATTTTTTCCCTGTAATGGAGTTAGTCCTTATTTTTTGATTTTTCTGAAATTTTTTCAGTTTTTACTGATTTCGTTTTTATAGGGAGTTTTCCCTTTACTCAGCTTTTGGATTTGTCTGACGACTGAGACATTAGCATATCCAGGCTTACCATCGAGATTTTTTTACCACTAGGTGATAGTGGGACATCTCCTGCCACTCTATTAGGAATTTTTCGTCTCTGAGGTCTGGTATCCAGATGTTCATAAAGAAGTTAAAACTCTGTGATGTTTTCAGCTAGATCTTTATTGAGCCGATTTAACTCATATTTCAATTTTCTTGCTTTTTCGAACAAGCCCGCTAATTCATAACGAATGTTGAACAACATATTGATTTTTTCATTTATGGCTTCTTCAATGACATTCATTTTTTGGAACATCCGGTTAACCATTACCTGCATTCTATTGTCCATATTGGATGTTTCTTGAAAGAAAATATGCAAAAATATTTTTGGATCCTCTAATATTTTTTATTTTGAACAAATAAAATGACAATAATACCTACCATCTATGTAACCTTCGGTATTATGGTTTGGAAGGGAGTTTGTTAACTATCAAACCTGATATTTGTGTATTAACTGTTCTTAAAACAAATGATTTTGGTAATAAAAATGCAAAAAACTTTCGTATTCCTCTTATTACCGCAAATAATTATTTTTCATTTGTGGAATAATTAACCTCTACTTCGTTAAATGTTCCACTGGTGTACCTGCAGATTTTATTTAAATATATTTGTTATAATGCTCCCCAATAGTAGTCGAAGGAATCTGTTTGTAGGACTAAATTATCCTCTAATTCTGGTAACCTAAGTTTTGGAAGCTTAGCACTTTCTTCTTTTAAGTTTTGACACAAAGAGTGTGTTCTTTAGTCCATCCGAGTCGATGTGACTTTCGAATGAGTTTTTACAAAGGATTCCTTTTCGTTGCAAGATCTGGTATGAATTCTCCTGCATAGTTTAAACAACCAAGAAACCTTTGTATCTCTTGTTTTATTGTTAATTTTTCAGGAAATTTTGTTATTTTCTTTGTAATATGAGTTTGTAACTCTATTCCATTTTTGAAATAATCATTCCAAAAATTCTATTTCATTTTTGTTTATTTCATCCTTTTTTGGCTTAACACAATTCCATTATTAACACAGGTTTTTGAAAATTCTTTAAGATGTGTTAGATGTTCTTGGTAATTTTCTAAACATACCAGGATATCGTCTATGTAGACAATTAAAAAATTCTTTTCAGAAAATATTTTATTCATTGTTCTTTGAAAAACTTGAGGTGCGTTTTTAATCCAAATGGCATTACTAACCATTCATAATGTCCATTAGGGATACTAAATGCTATTAGAGGGATTGATTCCTCTGAGAGTTTTATTTGCTATAAACTACTTTTACAGTCAAACTTTGAAAAGTAGGTTTTTCCTTTAGCAAGTTGATAAGATTGTTTTTATTGAAATAAAATATCCATAAAAATTAATTTTTATTTAGCTCTTTATCGTTTATAAGCATTCGAGCTTTTTTCCTTTTTGTACCGCATGATTTCTAACCATAAATGCGGGACTGCTGTGTGGACTTCTGCTTTCCCTTATTAATTTAAGATTAATAAGTTCTTGTATCTGAATTTTAAATTCAGCTTTGTCTTCTTCATTATACAACATGGTTTTAACTCTTATGATGACACTAGGATCTTTAAGAATTAAAACTTTTTTTTCATGACTATTGTCCCATTTTTCTTAAGGATTTTCTCCATAAGAATGTTGTAAATCTTTTTTTTTTCAAGATTTAGGCATTTATAATAATAATTTTTTGGGTTGCCTAAAAATCTTCTGTTAAATCTTCTTTTTTCTTTTATTAAAATATAAGGATTATGTTTTCTTGGAATTTTTATTGAATGATTACATGGGGTTTTGATACTAACCATGTCTATTGTTTGATTATAATCTTGAAACTGTTGGATAAAATCATTTTCAGGTAATAAATAAGTTTCTAGCATATCATAAGCAAACACATGTTTTATAGAAATGATTTTAGATACTAAAATCATTTCTATATTTTCTTTATAACGTGTTAGCTTTTCTTTATCACCTGTAATACTAATAACAGAAGCATTAACATTATTAGTATCCAATCTTTTATTAAAAAATCTTAGCTAAATTGGCTTCGGAACCATTATCTATTTGACATCAAGAAGTCAACTTTATTTCGTAAGTAGTGAATTCTACGAATACTGCTACTCTAAATGAGGTTTATTTTGGCATTTAATTTTTAGGGATGAAATAAGTTTTATCACCTAAAGTTATTTTGATTCCTCCTTTTTGGATATTATATTGATCCAAACTGTTGAGAAATAATCCTCCTAAGATTATATCATAATCATTTTCATGATTGGTAATATAACACAGAATGGTTATTCTAATTGATTTAAGTTGCATTGGTAAATTTTTAATTTTGTAACAGTTGTAGTTGTTTCCTTCAAATGTTTTATAAATATAGGATATACCTTGATATGTGGTTAATCTGTCTAGGATGCTTTCTTTGACATGGTTTGCTGAAGATCCTGATTCAATTAGGATAGTTTGTTTGTTCTAGTCAGTTCCATTAAAAACCCTTCTTGAAACTTTTGCAATATTGTTGATTTTTGATTGGTAAATCTCATAGAATTAATTTTTCATATGGAATTTTTTCCATACTCTATAGAAAGTCTTGGATTTAAAGTACTTGAGCCAACCTGAATTTCATATTCATCTGATCGAATTTTTGCTTCAACTATCCTTGCTATCCCTATGCATTCTTGATCAATTTTGATCAAGCTTTTAATTTTGTAGACGTTTTCACAATTCGAGTTGGTAACTGTATATCTTGATAATAGATGCTCATAATATGATAACCTAGTTTGAATAAAACTTTTCGCTTTACCTGAAAATGCAAACTTAAAGCTTCATAAAAATTCGCATCTTCAAGTGGTATACAATAGGTAAATAATAATTTGGTATAAGCCAAATTACGTTCAACTATACCTAATTTTCCTTCCCTGGTATTAAAAAATCTTTCATCTGAAAGGTTAATGACTATTGGATAATTAATTTCTTCTTTGAAGGTGGATTTAACCATTATCTGGATTCCTCCTAGATGAACGTAATTCATCTTTTTCCTTTTCTTTTCCAAAATCTTTCGTAATATTCAATCGATCATAGGCTTTGTTAAAAGATTGAGCTTATGTCTTCCGGTGGTCTGAGTGATTTCTATCACCTTTCCAATTTCTTGGTACTCATGATAAAAGATTTTATTTCTAGAAAAAGTTCTTTGTACTCTGCTGAACAGACTATCCTCTGTTCGAAGATTGAATTTTAATCCTTGGATTTTCATTAGTAATTCTCCATTGAATGTTTCCTTTAAAGCATATCCTCACTGATCTTCTTCAGCTTCTATGACCTGAGTGGTTTCTTCTTCTAGATTTTCAATTTCTTGATTCATTCTTCTGAATCAGTACTAGAATTTAAGAATTCTTCATAAATTTCTACATAAAAGTCATTACTTTTGATGAACGTTGTTAATTCTAGATCAGAACCAATTTCTTCCCTATCTATTTTTGAGATTTTAACTCTCTTTTTGTTACATTCCAAACTTCTGTGGTTTTCCTTTTGAAATTTTGTCATTTTTTAGAGTACCTTTATCGTGGTACGTAATTTTTTTTTGGATATTTTTCCTTTTGATCAACCCTTTGTTCTTTCTTTTCCTTTTTAAAGAGATTTTCTCATGACATCCCCATTTTGTTGTTGCTTCAGTATCTTCACAACAAATATGGGTGTTGATTCTTTTAGCTTTTCTTTGTATATTATGAATCATACAAAGTTGGATAAGACTCTGATTACAGAATGAAATCTTTTTTCCTAGTGAATCATTTTTTTGATCTTCTTTAGAATATTTTTCTCTAAAATAGCTAGCCCAAAATCCTAGTAGCTTTTGAAAATATTTATCCATATATGGCTCCATGTTTATGCTGCTATCAAACAAATTGTATTAGTATTCTTCAAATTAACATGTGTATTCCTTAATGAAACTCATTTTACAAATTTAAAGTTTTTCTAGCCATTCTTCTGTTAATAGCCTCTATTTATATGAAAAGGTATAAACGGAGGCAAGGCTCAATATATAAAGTTGGTATCAGATCCAAGGCTCAAAATATAAAGTTGATGGATAAACAACAAATTTTGGAATTACATTAGAAAAAGGACAAGAGCATATTTTTCAAAAAAAAATTGATACGAATATAACCTATTCGCAGAGTTTGTGAAAAATCATTATTTTCTCAAAGGAAAATTATATTTCAATTTGAAATTGAGATTTTTTATTTTGAGCATAAGCTCAAACATAATTTATAATAATACTCTATGAGTAATAACGAAATTTTGTAAAAACTTGATGACCTTATAGAAATACAAAAGCATATAATCGTTAAAATTAACCTAATAGAAAAGGAAATCAAAAACAATTAAGGATAGCTCACCTATAAGAGTGAATGATCTTATCAAAAAAGAAGATTCCTTTGATAAAGAATTAGGAAAGAAATTTTATCTCCAACTGTAACGCCTCAAGTCTGTCCCCCAGACGCTACACGATGCTAGAGACCTCGAAGAACAACAATCTAACCCATGACTGGTACCTGCTGTGAGCACTGAATAATAATACTAAAAACATATGAAGAAGAAAACTAAAATTCCATAAGTTTCTCAAAATACTGAAATAATAAGTGCATGTACTGATAACAACATCTGAAAAACTGAAAGAAAACTGACTGTGCTAGTCTGAAAGCCTCTAATTGTCTAGATATGGAGTTAATGGGAAAAGTCTCCAACTAACTCTGACTACTGAAATAAATTGAACACTGAAATAATGAAATGATATGTTACTTTTGTCCTTGGACTATGAGGACTCACCACTAAGTCTGCTGCTGATAGATTGGGCTGCTAAGTGCAGTCAGGAGCCTATACGTCTGAACCTATGACATAAAACATCATAGTGCAAAAGAAAGGTATGTGTTAGTTCCTTGAATGTAATGGTATGCTAAGTGAGGTAGGATGATATGTGTGGGTTCATATGCATTAACAAATAACTGACTGAGTAACATGAATATAACTGAATGAGAGTACATGTATAATTGAAACTAATGAAACACTGTTTATTCAAGACTGTGCACATATCTATATAGACTGTGTTTGAGATCGTGGTAACACTGGATACTGAGTTCTGATAACTGAATGACTAATATCTAAGTTTACTGATACTACAATACTGATAACTAAGTGACTATTTCTGATAGTTTTAACTCTGTGGAACTGTGCTAAGTTTCGTACTAAGTTAATTGACTGTGTCTGTCAGTACTAATTATGTAGAACTAAACTGAGTTCTATACTGAGACTGAAACTGAAACTGTAACTGTGGGAGGTAATCATCTAACCAACATTCCAATTCTCTAAACTAATATGAGGTCCAACTTGTAACCCCAGTTGGAAGGGTATTAGTACCATGCCACGGGTAAAGACAAGTGCTGAGTCACCCTCATCTGGCAGGTGCTCTGAATGAGAGCGGTGGTACCCTCAACAAGCAGGTAAGACACCTCATAAACCCTCAACTGGAAGGTTGATGTCTCAACCTACGCTGGCAACATGGTCATGGAACACAAAGATTGCTTCTAAGGATCACACCCTCTACTGGCAGGTGAGTCCCCATCTTTGGGTTTACTTAGTGCTGAATCCTAGTGCCAACTAAAATAGACACTGAACTAATTTCTAAACCGTACTAGGCTGGACTGAACTATTACAGATCGTGTTGACTGATTGAACTAAACAGAGTTCACTGGGTTCTACTAACTGATGGAGTACTACTGAGTTCTATTAACTGACTGAGTTCACTGAGTTCTGAATTGATTACTGAACTGAAACCGTGACTGATTACTGAGTACTACAGTTTGTGAAACTATTGATACTGTTCTGTTACTATTATAGCTCTAGGTAAATAGCTAGATTTTTGGGTATTGAATACCCCCAGGACTCCATAACATGAAAGTAGAGCATTGCATGAACTCGAAATGCACAACAACGCACACTTGTTCATAACTAATTCATAGAGACATTTTATCATACACTTGTGACATATAAGGTTACATCTATGCTAGAATGGCATGACTTTCCCATTTAATTCACATAAGCCACTTATCAAGCACTTGGGGATCATAAACTATGCACATGATACTAAAAAACATGTAGGCATCATAATTTCTAATCCCAATTTAGAAAATCAAGGATTTTAACATGAATTCACATGATTCAATGCACATGTTAAATAATTTCACATGAAACTTGAAATAAACCATGGATTATAAACCCAATTAACATCATAACATGAACACACTCAAATCCAACTTGGAATTTATGAAATTAATTAACTTGAAATCTTAAAAGAGTTTCTTGAACTCCAAGGGTGGTAGGAAACCCTTGGATGAACACTTCACATACTTTAGTTCTTGAATTAGTGAAGATTAATGGTGTTTCTTAAAGCTTGAATCTTGAATTAGAAGCCCTAGGGTTGTGTTCTTGAGTAATTTTGAGAATAGTGAATGGATTTTGCATGTAAAGTGTCTTAATCTCATGTTTTGGGGGTTGATATAAGGTGGAAAAAGACCCAATTACCCCTATGGACACGGGCTTCTACTGACTAAAAATGTGTCCAGTCACGCACAGTCCATCGCGTCGCGCCGATGGCATCAATGAGATGACAAATGCATCACATTGACTTTGCATTGGTTCACTGGAAATTGAAACTGGGAGATGAGAACAACATTTATTGATATGATAGATGACACGGTGCATCGAAATCGCATTGATACACTAGTTTAGACTCCCAAACTTGATTCAAACAGGGTCCAAAAAATCCAAAACTTGTCCAGAAACACCGACTGACATTCCTGATCATGAATAAACCTAAAAATCGATATTTAAAGGTTGTTAGGGTCATGAAAATTGAATTGCCAACTTACAAAGGCTAAAATAGACTTTAAGTGTAAACACTTAGCTGAAATTTCTAAGTGGAACCTCTTTTCATGCTCTAAGGGGCTAAGTTAGGGTTAGAATTTTATGGGGCCTTACAATATCTTCCCCTTAGGAACATTCATCCTTGGATGAGAATGACTAAGCTGAGAATACTAATAGAATAAGTCTACACACTAAACATACACAATTGAGACATGATTACATGCTTGAAATTACTGATATACTAAGTTTTTCATACTGAACATGTATAACTGATGCATAACTAAAACTAAATCATGAAAGAATGATAGATGACTAAGCTATTTCATGAAGGTATGCATGATATGAGAATGCTATGCAACTAAACTGATATCAAAATTACAAAGGAAATGTGGACATGAAACTGAGTAAATTTAATGAGAACTGTTAGCTTCAGTTGAATTTGAGTTTGTGGAGAAGAGGTAAGGATACTTGGTTTGTATATCTGATTCTGCTTGCCAAGTATCTCTCTCAATAAATTGATTCCGCTAAAGAACTTTGACTTGAGGAAATTCTTTGTTCCTTAGGCTGCGAACCTAATGATCGAGGATTTCTACTGGGATTTCCTCATAAGAGAGGCTACTCTTAACATCTATACCCTCTATAAGGACTACAACTATTGGGTCACCTATGCACTTCTTAAGCAAGGAGACATGAAATATTGGGTGCACTGAAGTTGTCTGAAGGTAACACAAGCTCGTAAGCTCCCTTTCCAAAAGACTGAGAATTTGGTAAGGACCAATATATCAAGGACTGAGCTTCCCCTTCTTGCCAAACCTCTTTACTCCCTTTATGGGAGATATTTTCAAACATAGATAGTCCCCAACCTCAATCTCGAGATCTTTTCTTCACACAACAGCGTACGATTTTTGCCGGCTCTAAGTTGTCTTGAGCCTTTATCGGATCAACTGAACTTTCTCTAAGGTATCAAAGACCAAGTTAGGCCCTAACACTGCAGCCTCACCCACTTCAAACCAACCAATGGGAGATCTATATCTTCTCCCATAGAGCACCTCAAATGGAGCCATATTAATACTGGAATGGTAGTTATTATTATATGCAAACCCAATCAGTGGCAAATGGTCATCCCAACTGCCCTTAAAGTCAATGGCACACGCCCTTAACATATCTTCTAGAGTCTAGTTGGTCCTTTCTGCTTGACCATCTGTCTGAGGGTGAAGGTTGTACTAAGGTAAACTTAGGTACCAAGACTCTTTTGGAAGGCTTTCCAGAAATGAGAGGTGAACTGCGTAGCTCTATCTGAGATGATAGACAACGAAACTCCATACAGTATGACCAACTCTCTAACATAGATCTTGGAATAATTCTTGGCTGAATAAGAGGTATAGACTGGTAAGAAATAAGCTGATTTGGTCATCCTATCTACAATGACCCAAATTTAATTATGCTGACGACGAGTTCAAGGCAAACCCATCACAAAATTCATGTTTACCTCCTCCCACTTCCAAGTAGGAATACTGAACTCCTACATAGACCCAGTAGGCTTCTAATTATAGATCTTAACTTGCTGACATGTTGAGCACTTAGCTACAGATTCTGCAATATCTCTCTTCATCCCACTTTGGCAACAGACTTCCTGTAAGTCACGGTACATCTTGGTGGCCCCTGGATGAATCAAGTAGCATGAACCATGTGCTTCTGCAAAAATTTACTACCTTAAGTCATCTACACCTAGCACATATAGTTAACCCTGGCAACGCAACATACCATCTCCACCTTGGGAGAAAACCTTTATTTTTTAATCCCTGACTGCCTCTTTTAATTTAGATAAACTAGGATATCTGTCCTGCTTCTCCTTCACTTTGAAAGCCATAGATGATTCTGAACTATTCTAAACCCACACACTTCTCTCTACTGAATCGACTAAGCAGACACCTAGTCGGGCAAGCTGATGGATTTCTTGAACTAACCAATTCTTACCATCCTCCATGTGAACAACACTACCCATCGACATCCTACTAAGAGCATCAACCACTATATTGTCCTTGCCCAAATGTTACATAACACTCATGTCATAGTGTTTCAACAACTCTAAACACCTCCTCTAACGCAAGTATAGGTCCTTCTGAGAAAACACATACTAAAGGATTTTGTGGCCTGTGAACATATCAACATGCACCCCATACAAGTAGTGCCTCCAAATCTTTAAGGTAAATACTACAGCTGCTAACTCAATATCATAAGTGGGATAGTTTTTTTCATGGGGCTTAAGCTGTCTAGAGGCATAGGATGTGACCTTGCCTTTTTGAATCAAAACACACCCCAAACCAACTCTGAAAGCATCACAATATACCACAACTCGTCTGAACCATTTGGTAGAGTCAAAACTAGAGTTGTAGTGAGTCGATTTTTCAACTCCTTAAACCTCTTCTCACAAGAGTATGACCACTAGAATTTTACTTTCTTCAGAGTCAATCTGGACATGGGGGATGCAATAGATGAGAATCCCTCAACAAACCATCGGTAATGGCCATCCAAGCCTAAAAAACTCCTAATATCTGATGAAGAGATGGGTCTGGGCCAGTTTCTCACTGTTACAGTCTTTTGGGGATCAACTCTAATGCCATAACCAAAGACTATATGGCCAAGTAAATCTACTAACCTTATCCAAAATTCACATTTACTGAATTTAGCAAACAACTAATAGGCTCTGAGGGTCTGTAAGACTATTCTGAGATGACCTACATGGTGATGTTCACTTCAGGAGTAGACGAGGATGTCATCAATGAAGACTATGATAAACATGTCCAAGTACTTCTTGAACACACGGTTCATCAAGTCTAAGAAAACTATTGGGGCATTGGTAAGACTAAATTAAATGACTAGGAATTCAAAGTGACCATACCAAGTTTTGAAAGTTGTTTTCAAAATGTCATATCCTCTGACACTGAGATAATGATAGCCTGATCTAAGGTTTATTTTAGAAAAGTAACTGACCCCCTAAATTTGGTAAAACAAGTCATTGATTCTGGGAAGTGGATACTTGTTCTTAACTGTGACTTTGTTCAATTGACGGTAGTCTATACATATTTTAAGAGAACCGTCTTTCTTACGCATGAATAGATTTGGTGCACCCCAAGGTGAGATGCTGGGTTTGATATATCCCTTATCTAAGAGATCCTTCAACTGTTCTTTTAACCCTTTGATTTCTACTAGATCCATTCTATATGGAAGAATGGAGATGGGTTGGGTATCTGAAAGAAGGTCAATTCCAAAGTCAATTTCCCTCTTGGGAGAAACTCCAGGAAGATCTTCGGGAAACACATCTGGAAATTCACATGCTACTAATAATGACTCAAGAGTACGGGTTTCTAAACTAGAGTCTTGGACTCGAACGAGATGGTAAACTTATCCCTTAGATATCATTTTCCTTTCTCTAAGGTAGGGAAAAAGCTGGCTCTTAAGTGCTGAAGTACAACCCCTCCACTCTAGGACAGGTTCATTCAGAAATTGAAAATGGACAATTTGATTTCTGCAGTCTACTAAATCATAGAATGAATGAATCCAATCCATGCCGAGAATTACATTAAAATTTGTTATCTCTAATTCTACTAAGTCTGCTGAAGTAACTTTCTGAGACACTATAACCGGATAGTTCCTGTATACCAGTCGGGCTATGATAGATTTACCCACTGGGGTAGAAACTGAGAAAGGCTCTGCTAGATTTTTAGGACTAACTCTAAATTCAACAGATATATAAGGAGTTCCAAAGGATTGAGAAGCTCCTGGATCTATCAAATTATAAACATGTAAATGATAAATTTGTAATGTACCAGTGAACATATTAGTAAAACTTTCCTGATCTTGTCAGAACTGAAGTGCGTAAAGTCTGTTTAGGTGTTGCCTACTGGTGGTACTAGTAGCGGCACCCTGCTAGTTCGGGCGACCGAAATAAGCTTGGGGATAATTATACTGACCCTAGGAACCTAACTGAGGAGAATCTCTAACCCTGTGGCCTGGCTTTCCACATTCTAAATATACATCACTGTCAGCTCTGCAGATGCCTTGATGGTTTCTGTCATATTTATGGCAAAGAGGATTCGTTCGGGCACTGCTAAAAATACCCTGGGGCTTAGGGCTTGGAGCCTTATCTTTATGGCCATCTATGAATTTTGGTGCTAGAGCACTAGTTGGGGACGGGGCTGGAATTGAAGTTTTTGGGAAAAATTGAGAATGATTTCCACTCTCTGACTTAGGCTTAGCAAAGTTGAAGCTATTCATTCTCATTCTCTTATTCTCCCTATCGTTTTCTTTATTCTTAGCCTCTTTTATTTACTGAGAATAGACCATGAGCCAGGATATGTCCATCTTCTTAATCAGCATTGTGGTCCTACACTCCTTGACCATACTGTTAGACACTCCTGACACAAACTTACTCATGTTAGATCTGTTATCTGCTACCATGTGAGGCACATATCTAGCTAGCTGAGTAAACTTGAGAAAATACTCTTTCTCTATCATATTGTCATGCTTCAGATTAATGAACTCCAAAACCTTAGCTTTCCTCAACTTCAATGGGAAGAACCTATCTAGAAAACTAGTGGCAAACTCCTCTCATTCCATGGGCCCTTCATCTGTGGCCCTCTTTGCCTTTCACTGCTTGAACCATGAGTGAGCCATATCCTATAACTGATACATGGCCAACTCATCACTCTCACTATCAGTCACCCCCATAGTACTTATGACCTTATGCACCTGATCAAGGAATTCATGTGGGTCCTTATCTAACTTAGACCCTGCAATTACTGGAGGATTCATTTGGGTGCAGTATCTAATCCTGGGTACAGCAGTATTGGCCACTGGGTTGGCCTGAAAAATAGTTGACCGTTCATTTTGAGCTGCAACGAAATTGGTTAGGGTGGTGAAAGCGGCTCTGAATTTAATATGAGAGACATGCTCATCCAGGGGATCTGGCTGGATGGGCTGAGGTGCTGGCTATTCTACCATTCCTCTTCCTTTAGTCCTTTTTTGAGGCATATTCTATAACAGAAGGGAATCTTGAATTAGACAGAGATTTCAACTTGAGCTCATGCTCACTCGCATGATATGAATACTGAAAGGAGGGAAACTTTTCCTTAAAACGTCTCATAGCCTCTTGTATATAAGTATAGCACACTACACACCCATGCACAAAACTTAACCAGAAATAGGTTTTAGACTTCCTAAGACTCTATTGAACCTTGAGCTCTAATACCAAGTTTGTAACGCCCCGAGTCTATACCCCGGATGCTACAAGGTGCTAGCGATCCCGAAGGACCACAAGCTAACCCATGACTTGTACCTTCTGTGAGCACTGAATAATAATACTAAAAACATATGCAGAGGAAAATTAAAATGCCATAAGGTTCTTAAAATACTGAAATAATAAGTGCATGTACTGATAACAACATCTGAAAAACTAAAAGAAAATTGATTGTGCTAGTTTGAAAGCCTTTAACTGTCTAAATATGGAGTTAATGGGATAAGTCCCCAACTAACTCCGACTACTAAACACTAAAATAATGAAATGATATGTTACTTTTCCTCAGACTATGAGGACTCACCACTAAGTCTGTTGCGGATAGATTGGGCTGCTAAGTACGGTCGGGAACCCATACATCTGAACCTATAATATAAAACATCATATCATAAAAGAAAGGTATGTGTCAGTACTTTGAATGTCCTAGTATGCTAAGTGAGGTAGGCTGATATGCATGGGTTCATATGCATGAAAAAATAATTGACTGAGTAACATGAATATAACTTAATGAGAGTACATGTATGTAACACCCCGATTCTGTACCTCGGATGTCACACGGTGTTCACAGTCCTGAAGGACCATAAGCGAACCCATGACTGGTACCTGCTACAGTAACTGAATAATAATATTATAACTATGCAAAAATTAGGTGAAAAATTGCCATAAGGTTAAAAACTAAAAATAAATACTAAATAGAAATACTAAAACTGAACATCTATATGAAAATACTCTAGTCTGAAAGCCTCTAACTATCTAAAGGTGGATTTGATGGGACAAGTCTCCAACTAAATCTGGCTACTAAAAAGTAAACTAAAATACTGAAATGACAACTTCATCCTCGAACCATGAGGACTCACTAATAAGTCCGCTACTGATAGGTTGGGCTATAAAGGGCGGTCATATATATTTGAACATATGATATAAGACATCATAGCGCAAAAGAAAAGTATGCGTCAGTACTTCGAATGTAATGGTATGCTAAGTAAGGTAGGATGATAGGCATAGGTTCATATGTGTGAACAATAACTAGCTAAGTAACATGAACATAACTGAATGAGAGTACATGCATGAATACACAAACTATAACTGATATCATGGTAACACTAAATACTGAGTTCTAAATACTAATTAACTAATATTTGAGTTTACTGATACTACAACACTGATAATTGGGTAATTATTTCTGACAGTCCTGATTTTGTGGAACTATGCTGAGTTCCATATTAAGCTGAGTGACTGGGTTTGACATTCCTGATCCTATAAAACTGAACTGAGTTCTATACTGAGACTGAAACTAAAATTGTGGGAGGTAATCATCTAATCAACATCCCCTCTCCGAATGGATTGGTTCTAACCTGTAACCCCAGTTGGAAGGGTGTCAGTCTTGTGCCATGGATAAAGAAAAACTGTGAGTTAACCCTCTCTGATAGGAAGCTCTTTCATCAACCCTCGCTGACAGGAAAACTCATATGAGATATATCAATCCTAGTCTGGCACGAAGATATCTCAACCTATGCTAGCTACATAGTTCTGTAATACAAGGATTGCTTCTAAGGGTCAAACCATCTGCTGGTAGGAATGCCCCCATCCCTGAGATCTCTCGGTGTTAAATCCTACTCTCAACTAAATGGACACTGGACTAAGTTCTAAAATTTTCTAGGCTGGACTGCACTGTTAGTGATCATGGTTAACTGACTGAACTAAGCTGAGTTCACTAGGATCTGAACTGATTACTGACTAAGTTCTGAACTAATTACTGAACTACTGATCATGGTAGTAATGAGTCTATTTTGTAACTACTATATCTCTAAGAAAACAGCTATATTGTTAGTTATTAGATACCCCCGGGACTCGATAGCATAAATTATAAGACATAGCATAATGTTGAAACATGATAACTAATTCCATGGTCATCAATCATTCATTAATTGGGGTATTTTGATAACACTTGCATGACATGAACTTTTATACACACTAATATGATATGATTTTTCTACTCAACCCATATGAACAATTCATCCAACACTTAAAGTGCATAATTTATGCATATGATTGTAATACAACATACAAGTATCATAAATAGAATCCCCACTAACAAATTCAAAGGGGTTTTAACATGAAACCCTACAAGAACCCACACATGCCATTTATTTCTCATGAACTTGTAATTAATCATGAATTCTAACTCAACTAACATCATAGTCAGGAACACAATCAAATTCAATCATGGAATTCATCAAATCTATTGACTTGTAGTTCAAAAGGTTTCTTGAACTCCAAAGGTGGAAGGAAACCCTTGGATGAACACTTAACATACCTTAATGCTTCAATTCTTGAAGATTGATGGCAAAATCTTTGGGTTTTGAATCTTGAATTGGAAGCCCTAGGGGTTGTTCTTAAGTAATTTGGAGACAAGAGAGTGTAATTTGCTTTGTAAGGACTGAATTTTGTGTTTTGGGGGTTGGTTTAAAGTGTAAAAATGTCCTAAATACCTCACTGGATGCTGTTTTAATTAATGAAAAATGTGCCCAGTAACGCACTTACCAATGCATCGATCGATCGATGCTATGGCCGCGTGCCGCATTGAGTTTGTGTCAGCTTACTGGAATTTGACACTGGGAGATAGGGAAAACATTTATCAACGTGATGGGAGATGCGGCACCTCGAGATCGCATTGATCCACTAGTTTAGGCTTGCAAAAGTGCTTCAAATGAAGTCTGAAAAATCCAAAACTTGTCCGAGAACACCTACTGACATTCCTAATCATGAATTAACCTAAATATTGATACTTTAAGGTCATAAGGGTTATCAAATAGAGTTGCCAACTTACGAAGGCTAAAATCACACAAAGTCTTAATACTTAGCTAAAATTTTCTAAGTTTGGGACTCTTTATTAAGCTTTAAGGGACTGAGTTAAGCTTAAGATTTTACGGGGTCTTACAATATATCCCCCTTGGGAACATTCATCCTCGAATGAGACTAATGAGGCCGGGAACAGTGACAGACTGGACTTGCATAACTGTAACATGATTTCATGACTGAACTACTGATATGCTGGAATTTTATACTGAACATGCATACATGATGCATGAGTATGTGACTGAACATGATTCATGAATGCATAACTGGGATTGCTGATAAGCTGAGATTCTTATGATGAACATGAATACCTGATGCATGAATACATAGCTGATTATGCAACGGTAACTGATACTAAGTCTATAAAAGGGAAATCTGAGCATGGAATTGAGTAAGTTCAAGGAAAAACTGTTACCTTGGGATAAGTTTGAGTTTGTGAAGAAAAGGTGAGGATACTTGGTCCAAATATCTGCTTTTGCTTCCCAAGTATCTCTCTCAACAGACTGGATCCGCTAAAGAACTTTGACTAGTGGGACTTCTTTGTTCCTCAGTCTGCAAATATGATAATCAAGGATTTCGACTGGAACCTCTTCGTCAGAGAAACTGTTCTGAATATTTAGGCCCTCTATAGGGACTACAACTATTGGGTCACCTATGCACTTCTTAAGCAAGGAGACATGAAATACTGGATATACTGAAGCTAAGTCTAAAAGTAACTCGAGCTCATAAGCTACCTTTCAAAAACGATTGTGAATTTGGTAAGGACCGACATATCGGGGATTGAGCTTCCCCTTTTTGCCAAACCTCTTTACTTATTTTATAGGAGAGCTTCCCTTTTTTGCCAATCTCAAACTCAAGATCCTTTCTTCGTACATCAGCTTATGATTTTTGTTCCCTGATCAACTAAACTTTTTCTAAGGTATCAAATACCAGGTCAGGCCCTACCACTGTGACCTCGCCTCCTTCAAACCAACTAATAGGAGACCTACATATCCTCCTATAAAGTGCCTCAAAAAGAGCCATCTTAATGCTGGAATGATAGTTATTATATATGAACTCAATCAAAGGTAAGTGGTCATCCTAACTACCTTTAAAGTCAATCGTACATGGTCGCAGTATGTCCTCTAAAGTCTGGATGGTCTTTTCTACTTGACCATCTGTCTGAGGGTGAAAGGCTGTACTGAGGTAAATGTGGGTACCAAAACTCTTCTAAAATGCTTGCTAGAAATAATAGGTAAACTGGGTACCTCTATCTGAAATAATGGATAACAAAACTCTGTGCAATCTGATGATCAACTCTCTGACATAGAGCTTGGCATAGTCCTTGGTTGAATAAAAGGTATGGACTGGTAGGAAATGAGCTAATTTGGTCATTCTATCTATAATTACCCAAACTGAATCAGGATGATGATGAGTACGAGGCAAACCCATCACAAAATCTATGTTCACCTCTACCCACTTCTAAGTGGGAATACTGAACTCCTGTATAGACCCATTAGGTTTTTTATGCTAGATCTTAACCTACTGAAATGTTAAGCACTTAGCTATAAACTCTGTATTGTCTCTCTTTATCCCACTCTCCAATAGTTCTCCCACAAATCACTATACACCTTAGTGGCTCCTGGATGAATAGAGTAACGCGCACCATGAGCTTTTACAAGAATCCATTATCTCAGGTCATCTACACCTGGCACACATAGCCAACCCTAATAATGCAATACACCATCTCCCTTTTAGGAGAAAACCTTTAGCTTCTGATCTATGGTTGATTCTTTCAACTTAACTAGGTTGGGATTCCTATCCTACTTTTTCTTTACCTTGGAAACCAAAGATGATTCTAAACTACTCTGCACCCATACACTACCTTCTGCTGAACCGACTAAGAGGACACCCAGTTGGGCAAGTTGATAAACTTCCTAAGCTAACTTCTTCTTACCACCATCCACGTGAGCAACACTACCCATAGACATCTTGCTGAGAGCATCAGCCACTACATTGGCTTTTCTCGGATGATATAAAACACTTATGTCATAGTCTTTCAACAACTCTAACCACTTTTTTTGATAGAGGTTTAGGTCTTTCTGAGAGAACACATACTGTAGGCTCTTATGGTCAGTGAACATATCTATGTACACTCCATGCAGATAATGACTCCAAATATTTAAGGCAAATACCACTGCTGCTAACTCGAGATCATGAGTGGGATAGAACGTTTCATGGGTCTTAAGCTATTTAGAGGCATTGGCTATGACCTTACCTCACTGCATCAAAATGCACCCCAGACCAACCCTGAAAGTATCACAATATACCACAAATTTGTCTGAACATCTAGTAAAGTCAAGATTGGAGTTGTAGTGAGTCGAGTCTTCAACTCTTGAAAACTCTTCTTACAAGAATCTGACCACTGGAATTTGACTTTCTTCTGAGTTAATCTGCACATAAGGGATGCAATAGAAGAAAATCCCTTAACAACCCGTCGGTAATAGCCGGCCAAGCCTAAGAAACTCCTAATATTTGATGGAGAGATAGACCTGGGCATGTTTCTTACTACTTTAATCTTTTAGGAATTGACTCTAATGCCATCACTAGAAATGATATGGCCGAGGAAAGCTACTAACCTTAGCCAAAATTTGCACTTACTAAATTTGGTGAATAGTTGATGGTTTCTAAGGGTCTGCAATACTATTCTGAGATGGTCTACATGATCATGCTCACTGCGAGAGTAGACAAGAATGTCATCTATAAAGACTATGATGAATATATCCAAGTACTACTTGAACACACGATTCATTAAGTCCATGAAACCTGCTAGGGCATTGGTAAGACCAAATGACATAACTAAGAATTCGAGGTGATCATACCAAGTCCTGAAAGATATTTTTAGAATTTCACATTCCCTGACTCTAAGCTGATGATAGCCTAATCTGAGGTCTATCTTAGAAAAGTAACTGGAACCCTGAAGTTGGTCAAACAAGTCATCGATTCTAGTAAGGGAATACTTGTTCTTAACTGTGACTCTATTTAGCTGATGGTAGTCTATACACATTCTAAGAGAACGGTCTTTCTTATGCCCGAATAAAACTGGTGCACCCCACTGGGACACACTGGATCTAATGAATCCCTTATCTATGAGATCTTTCAACTATTCTTTTAATTCTTTGAGTTCTGCTGGAGCTATTCTATATGGAGGAATAGATATGGGTTGAGTATCTATAAGAAGGTCTATTCAAAAGTCAATTTCCCTATTTGGAGAAACTATGGGAAGATCTTTAGGAAACACATCTGGGAATTCACACACTACTAACACTAAGTTAAGATTAGGGGTCTCTAAACTAGAGTCTTGGACTCAAATAAGACGGTAGACACATCCCTTAGATATCATTTTTCTTGCCCTAAGGTAGGAAATAGCTAACCCCTAAGTGTTGAAGTATTTCCCCTCTACCCTAGGACAGGCTCATTTGGAAACTAAAATCAGACAATTCTATTTCTATAGTCAACTAAGGCATATCATGAATTAAGCCAATCCATGTTGAGAATGACATCAAAATCTATTATCTCTAATTCTACTAAGTCTGCTGAAGTGACTTTTTAAGATACCATAATCGGACAGTTCCTATATACCTGTCAGGATATGATAGATTTACCTATTGAGGTAGAGACTGAGAAAGGCTCCGCTAGGATTTTGGGACTGACTCTAAAATGAACAGCTGTATATGGAGTTACAAAGGTCAAAGAAGCTCCTGGATCTAGCAAAGCATAAATATGTAAATAGAAAACTTGTAACATACTAGTGACCATATTAGGAGAACTTTCCTTATCCTATCGGGACTAAGTGCATAGAGTCCGTTTGGGGGTTGCCCACTGGTGGCATTGGAAGTGGTACCCTGCTGATTCGAGCGATCGAACTGAGCTAGGGGACGATTGTGCTAACTTTTCGAACCTACTTATGGACACTTCTAACCCTGTTTCCTGGCTTGCCACATCCAAAACATACATCATTGCTAACTCTGTAGATACCGCGATAGTTTCTACCATACTTTTGGCAGAGAGGATTTGTTTCTGCTAACACTACACTGAGGTTTAGGGCCTGGTGCCCTATCTTTATTGCCATTTCTGAATTTCGATACTGAAGCACTGGCTAAGGACAGAGCTGGGACTGATGATGTCAGGCAAAATTGAGAATGGTATCCACCCTTTGACTTAGGTTGGGCGAAGCTGAAGCTATTGGTTCTAGATATCTTATTCTCTCTCTCCTTCTCTTTATACTTAGCCTCCTCTATCTACTGAGCATAGACCATGATCCTTGACCACACATATGTCCATCTTCTTAATCAGCATTATAGTTCTACACTCTTTGACCACACTGCTAGATTCTCCAGAAAAAAACTTACTCATCTTAGCTCTGCTATCTGCTACCATATGAGGAGCATATCTGGCTAACTGAGTAAACTTGAGAGAATACTTTTTCACTATTATGTTGCCCTACTTCAGATTAATAGATTCCAAGCCCTTTTTGACCGACATCTGTGGCCCTTTTTGCCTTCTACTGCTTGAACCATGGGTGAGCCACATCTTACAACTGGTATGCGGCCAACTTAGCACTCTCACTAGTCGCCACCCCCATAATATTTGTGACCTTCTTCACCTAATCAAGGAACTTATGTGGGTCCTCAGCTAACTTAGACCCTGTAAATACTAGGGGATTCATTCAGGTGAAGTCCCAAATCCTGGCTACAGTAGTATTGGCCACTTGGTTAACCGAAATGGTAGTTGCACATTTATTTTCCTTTGCAATTGAATTGGCTAAAGTTATAAATAAAGCCCTAAATTCCACATAAGAGACATGCTAGTCCACGGGATCTTCCTGGATGGGCTGAGGGGCTGGCTAATTTTCTATCCTTTTTCCATTCTTCTTGGAAGGCAATTTCTATAAATGAAATGGAGAAAATTACTAAACTGAAAGGTTAATTTTAGATTATTATCATTCTCGTAATATGAATATTGAAGGAAGGGAAACTTTTCCTAAAAATATTTAGTAGCCTCTCGTCCATAAGTGTGGTGCGCTATAGACCCATGCACAAGACTCTACTTGATGTGGCTTTTAGAATTCCAAGGACTCTATTAAACCTTATGCTCTGATACCAAGTTTATAATGGCCCGAGTCTGTAACCCGAACATCACACGGTGCTCATAGTCCCAAAGAACAACAAGCTAACCGATGACTGGTACCTGCTGCAGTAACTGAATAAAAATATTGTAACTATGATAAAATTAGGCAAAAATTTTCCATAAGGTTCAAAACTAAAAATAAATACTAAATACAATAATAAAATTGAACATCTGTCTAAAATTACTGTAGTCTGAAAGCCTCTAACTGTCTGAAGATGGAGTTGATAGGACAAGTCCCCTACAAACTCTGCTACTGAAAAGTAAACTGAAATACTAAAATGAAACCTTCATCCTCACACTATGAGGACTCACTACTAAGTCTACTGTTGATAGGTTAGGCTACTAAGGGCGATCAGATGTGTCTGAACTTATGATATAAGACATCATAGCACAAAATAAAAGTATGCGTCAGCACTTTAAATGTACTGGTATGCTAAGTGAGGTAGGATGATATGCATGGGTTCATACGCGTGAACAATAACTGGCTGAGTAACATGAACATAAATGAATGAGAGTACATGCATGAATATATAAACTATAACTAAGATCATGGTAACACTAAATATTGAGTTCTGAATACTGATTAACTGATATCTGAGTTTACTGATATTGCAACACTGATAACTAGGTGACTATTTTTGACAGTCTTGATTTTATGGAACTGTATTGAGTTCCATACTAAGTTACGTGACTATGTCTGACAGTCCTGATACCGTAGAACTAAACTGAGTTCAATACTGAGACTGAAACTAAAACTGTAGGAGGTAATTATCTAATTGACATGCTCCTCTTAGAATGGATTGGGTTCCAACTTGTAACCCTAGTTGAAAGGGTGTCAGTCTCATGGCATGGGTAATGATAAACTATGAGTTAACCCTCTCTGACAATGTAAGACCCTACAAAATTGTTGTATTCTTATTTAGTTCGTTTAGCTATTTGAAGCTCAATATGAGGTCCAACACTTAGAAAATTCTAGCTAAGTGTTCAACACTTAGTCTTATTTTAGTCCTACAAAGTTTGGGGATTTATTTAATGGCCTTCCCAACCTTCGTTTTATAATTTTCAAGTTGCGTTGTGATGGGGCAAGGTCGTAGTACATCTCTGGTGAGTTTTGGAATTTTTAGAATCCATTTAAAGCATTTTTGAATACAAAATAGTAGCATCATGCGATTAGACTGAGACGCATGCTCAATCGCATAGCCCTATCATATGATATAGCATGCGACGCATGCTCTAGTGCGGTGGAATATAGCATGCGACGTATGCTCCATCGTACACTGTTAAAAAATCCAGCTACCAGCTCTGCATTTTTAAGCGTAAAATGGGAAATTTCCCCAACCTATATAATCTCAAAAACACAAGATTGGCTCTTATTGGCACCAAAATATAGCCTCTATTCACAATTTCTCTCAAGAACACAAGTAAGGGTTTCCATAGAAGATTATAAATCATCAAAGTGTCAACCTTTAAAAATTTACAAAAATAAGGAATGCGTGTGTTGATTCATAGACTCCTTTCGTTCATGAAGCTCAAGAATCTGATTTTAAACTATATATTGTGGTATTTTCATTTTGATTTAATTGTTGGTCATGTTTATATGTTGAATGATGCCAAGATAGAATCTTTATGTGTTTGTATGAAACTAGGATGACATGTGAGTTGAAATATATGAACTTTGGGTGATTTAAATGGTTGAATTCATTAATAAACCTATGCCCAAAGTGGTGCATGTACAGTATTTGATAAAATGCCTAGGAAGATAGAATTCATGTTCCATTATGTAATAGTGCCTAAATAACAAGTCAATACTCTATGTTTCATGATTCCATATGAACTCCATGTTATTGTTGTGTGTTATTGTTGTGATATGGAATGACCATGATATTGAAGCAATGCGAGTATATACATGTTGTGCGCATCCCTTTCCATGTATAAGATGTTGAGAACCACGTGTAGTATGAAATCCCCTACTTGTGATATTATGAATTGTAGACTCTACCCTTATGATCAAGTCAGTCACGTGTGTCAGTTTCCTTCCATCGAGTCCTAGAGGTACTTGTACCCAAAATATATACATGTGTCCATAGAGCCATGTCATGTTATCACGATACTCTTAGTCAAGACATGATCTATACAACTCAGTTAGTCATACGATTCAGCAAATATCAAAAATCTCATGATCTCAATTTACTCTTAGATAGCAGTACTATTCCATTAGTCAATGGGAGTCAGTTACTCAGTCCATGTACAGTTAGTTAATCATGTTCAGTCTCTTTAGATGGCAGTAGAAGTTAGCACTGAGTGAACCCAATGATGGTAACATACACTGTCAGATGAGGGTGTGATTCTTAGCTGTCATCCTTGCGTTCCAGAACTACATAGCCAGCGTAGGTTGAGACATCAATACCTTCTAATTAAGGGTAGATGAGTTGGATTAACCTATTATATTAGGGTACCACCGTTCTCATTAGAGTACCTACCAAATAAGGGTCACTCATAGCTTGTCCTTACTAGTGGTACGGTATTGACGCCCTTCTAATCAGGGCATAGATTGGACCCCAACTCAGCTATTATAGCATATTTAGGGCATGTAAATTAAATAACGCCCTCCCACAATTTTAGTCTTAGTCTTAGTAAAAGAACTCAGATAGTTCTTCAGATTTTAGAACTAGGACTATCAGATAAAGTCAATTCAGTTACAATAAAAGAACTCAAATAGTTCCATCAGATTCAGGACTATCAGACACAGTCATCCATGTTATTAGAATTCCAGTATCAGTTATGTTAGATATCAGTAAACCATGTATTAGCATACAGATCTAGATATCACATATTCACAATCTCAGTTACTATGTATGCATGTTTGCACTCTCACTCTCGTATTGGTCAGTCGGTTAGCATTACTCATGTATGTATGCCCTTTTGCATTTAGCCTATCTCACTCGTATACTCAGTACTTGCAGTTGTACTGATGCATTTGTACTATGGTGCTTTCTTTTATATTACACCATAGGTTTAGAGACACGAGTTCCAGATCAATAGTAGCAGTCGCCTTTCAGTATACAGAGTTATAGTGAGTCCTCTTCATTCAAGGATGAGATGATATGACTTCATTTATTTTCTTCGGTTAGCTTTTAGTTTATAGATATAGTTAGAGACATGTTCCTTTAACTCCTTACTCAGATAGTATTTAGAGGCTTTCAGATTTAGTTCTGATTTTAGATTCAGCTTTTAGTTGTTTTAGGTATTTTCTTACCCTATATGGATGTTATTATTTATTAGATATTCTATTTAGTTGAACCTTATGGCTTATTGTTCATGTTTTCTGCATTTTACATGTATAATATATAGTTCACAGGTACAGATATCAGTCATGGGTTAGCTTGTTGTCCTTCGACGTCATAAACACTGTGTAACATTCTAGTTTAGCGAATCTGGGCTTTACAAACTTGGTATCAGAGCCTAAGGTTTAATAGAGTCCTAGGAAGTCTGAAAGCTGCATTTAGTAGATTCTTATACATTGGTGTGTTGTACGCCATATTTATGTAAAGGAGGATATGAGGTGTTTTAGGAATAGTTACCCTTCTTTTAGTATTCATGTCATGCTAGTGAGAATAATCTCAAGTTAAACTCTCAGTCTAATCCATTCTTCTCTTATTTGAAACTCTCAGTCTAATCCATTCTTCTCTTATTTGAAAACATGCCTCCAAAGAGAAGAAACCAGCTTGCTCTTCATCCCGAAGATCCTTTGGGCGAATGTATTTCTCAAGCGGAGTTTAGGGCCACATTCACCATATTTGCTCAGTCTATGGCTACCAAAAATGAATGGCCACCAGTTATTCAGGCAAATCCAGTTGCTAACTCAGCTGCAGCTAGGATTCGGGACTTCACCCGAATGAACCCTCCATCTTTCTTTGGATCTAAGTCTGATGAAGACCCTCAGGAATTCATTGACCAAGTCCAGAAGGTCATAGACATCATGGGAGTTACTTCTTGTTAGAGTGATGAGTTAGCCACATACTATTTATAGGATATTGCTCATACTTGGTATAAACAGTGGAAGTCTAAGAGGTTAGAGGATGCAGGTCCTATAGAGTGGGAGGAATTTGTCATGGCTTTCTTAGATAGATTCTTTCCCCAAGAATTGAGGGAGGCAAAATTTCTTGAGTTCATCAACCTTAGGTAGGGAAATATGACAGTTAAAGAGTACTCTCTCAGATTTACTCAGTTATCTAGAAATGCCCCTTATGTGGTTGTAGATAACAGGGCTAAGATAAGAAAGTTTGTGTTAGGGGTGAATGATAGCATGGTAAATAAGTGTAGGTCTATGATGCTGAGCAGTGATAAGACCTTAGACAGACTCATAACCATGTTCATCAAATAGAGGAGTAGAAGATTAGGACTAAGGAGAGGTAGAACAAGAGAGCAAGGTCAGGCAATTTCAGTTTCTCTCAACCCAAATCAGAAGGAGGAAATCATTCACAGTTTCATCCTAAGATAGTAGTTCCAGCTCCTTCCTCCACCAGTGCCCCAGTTCCAAAATTCAGAGATGGCAACAGACTTAAGGTCAGCAGTGCCCGAACTAATCCACTGTGTCAAACTTAAGGTAAGAACCACAAGGGTAATTGTAGAGCTGGTAGCGATGTTTGTTTTGGTTGTGGCAAACCAGGTCATAGAGTCAGAGACTGTCAGCTTGGTTATCAGGGTCAGCAAAACTATTCGACAGCTTAGTTCGATCGCCCGAACCAGCAGGGTGCCACTTCTAGTGCTACTACTGGGCAACACCCAAATAGACTCTATGCTCTTCAGACCCGACAGGATTAGGAAAATTCTCTTGATGTTGTTACTGGTACGTTGCAAATTTTTGTGTTCATATTTATGCTTTGCTAGATCCATGTGCATTCTTGTCTTTTGTTACTCCTTATATAGCAGGCGATTTTTGAATTATTCCAACATTTTAGCAGAGCCCTTTTCAGTCTCTACCCTAGTGGGTAAAACCATCATAGCTCGATGGGTATACAGGAACTGTCCGGTTATGATATTTCAAAAAGACACATCACTAGATTTAGTTGAGTTAGAGATGACTGGTTTTGATGTCATTCTCAACATGGATTGGATTCATTCCTGCTATGCCACAGTCAACTACAGAAATAGGATAGTTCAGTTTCAGTTCCCGAAAGAGCCCATCCTAGAGTGGAAGGGTAGTACTTCATCTTTCAGGGGTCATGTTGTTTCCTACCTTTGGGCAAGGAAAATGATATCTAAGGAGTGTGTTTATCATCTCGTGTATGTCAAGGACTCAAGTTCCAAACCTCCTAGCTTTGAATCAATCCCAGTGGTTAATGAGTATTCAGATATGTTTCCCAAAGATCTCCCAGGTATTCCTTCCAAAAGAGAAATAGACTTCGGCTTCGACCTTATTCCAGATACTCAACCTATTTCTATTCCGCCATACAGAATGGCACCAGCAGAACTCAAAGAACTGAAAGAACAGTTGAAGGATCTCTTAGATAAGGGATTCATTAGACCCAACATTTCCCCATGGGGCGCACTAGTCTTATTTGTGCGTAAAAAAGATGGTTCTCTCAGGATATGGATTGATTATCGTCATCTCAATAAAGTTACGGTCAAGACCAAGTATCCTCTTCCTAGGATAGATGACTTTTTTGACTAAATTTAGGGTGCCAGTTATTTCTCCAAGATAGACCTCAGATCAGGCTACCATCAGCTCAGAGTTAGATAATGTGACATTCCAAAGACAGATTTCCGTACTCGGTATCGTCACTTTGAGTTTCTAGTCATGTCCTATGGTCTTACCAATGCCCCAGCCACTTTTATGGACTTGATTAACCATGTGTTCAAGAAGTACTTGGATATGTTCGTCATAGTCTTTATAGATGATATCCTGGTCTATTCCCGCATAGAGCGCGATCATGCAGACCATCTTAGAATTGTTCTTCAGACCCTCAGAGATCACCAGCTATTTGCCAAATTCAGTAAGTGTGAGTTTTGGCTAAGGTCAGTAGCATTCCTTGGACATATTATTTCCGGTGATGGCATTAGAGTAGATCCTCAGAAGACCAAAGTGGTAAGAAACTGGCCTTGCCCTATCTCTCCATTAGATATCAGGAGTTTCTTAGGTTTGGCTGGCTATTACAAATGGTTTGTTGAGGGATTTTCTTCTATTTAATCCCTTATGTCCAGATTAACTCAGAAGAAGGTCAAGTTTTAGTGGTCAGATTCTTGCAAGAAGACCTTTTATGATTTGAAGGCTCGACTCACCTCAGCTCTAGTTCTAGCTTTTCCAGATGGTTCTGATGGGTTCATAGTATATTGTGATGTATCCAGAGTGGGTTTAGGTTGTGTCCTTATGCAGCATGGTAAGGTCATAGCCTACGCCTCTAGACAGTTAAAGCCCCATGAGAAGAATTATCCTACTCATGATCTTGAGTTAGCATCCATAGTATTTACCTTAAAGATTTAGAGGCATTATCTCTACGGAGTTTATGTAGATGTATCACAGATCATAAGATTCTCCTGTATGTCTTTTCTTAGAAAGATCTTAATCTTCGTCAGAGAAGGTAGTTAGAGCTTTTGAAAGACTATGACATGAGTGTCCTTTATCATTCGGGCAAGGCCAATGTTATGGCCGACACTCTCAGTAAACTCTTTATGGGCAGTGTTTCTGACATTGAGGATAGAAAAAATAAGATAGCTCAGTAAATCCATCAGCTTTCCAAACTAGATGTTTGCTTAATCAATTCTTCAGAGGGTGGTCTATGTGTTCAGCGTAGTTCAGAGTCATCTCTAGTTTTTGAGGTGAAAGAAAAGTAAGACAGGAATCCTAGCCTTGTTAATCTAAAAGAGTCAGTTCAAAATCAGAAAGTAGAGGTTGTCTCCCAAGGGGGAGATGGTGTTCTTCATTGTCAAGATCGTCTGTGCGTTCCAGGTCTAGATGGATTAAAGCAGCAAATTCTTGCAGAAGCGCATGGTGTGCAAAACTCTATTCATCCAAGGGCCTCTAAGATTTACCACAACTTGCGGGAGATCTATTGGTGGAGTAGGAAAAAGAGAGATATTTCAGTGTTTGTGGCTTAGTGCTCTATATGTCAACAAGTTACGATAGAGCATTAGAAGCCTAGTGGTTCCATGGAGGAGTTCACCATTCCTACTTGGAAGTAGGAAGAAGTGAACATGGATTTCATAATGGGTTTACCTCAAACTCGTCATCAACATGATTCAGTTTAGGTCATTGTAGACAGAATAACCAAGTCAGCTCATTTCTTTCCAGTCCATACCTCTTATTCAGCTGAGGATTATGCCAAACTACACATCAGGGAGTTGGTCTAATTACACGGTGTCCCACTATTTATTATCTCAGACAAAGGTACCCAGTTCACCTCTATCTTTTGGAAAGCATTCCAAAAGGGTCTTGGTACCCAAGTTCATCTCAGTATAGCTTTTCATCCTCAGACATATGGTCAGGTCGAAAGGACTATTCAGACTCTAGAAGATATGCTAAGGGCGTGTGCAATTGATTTCAAAGGAAGTTGGGATGACCACTTGCCTTTGATTTAGTTTGTATTCAACAATAGCTATTATTCCAGTATTCAGATGGCTCCATTCGAAGCTCTCTATGGTAGGAGGTGAAGATCTCCAATAGGTTAGTTCAAAGTTAGTGAGGCCTCAGTCATACGTTCTGACTTAGTATTCGATGCCTTAAAGAAAGTCCAGTTGATCAAAGAAAGACTTCGGGCTGCTCAGAGCCGACAGAAGTCCTATAAAGATGTGCACAGAAAGGATCTTGAGTTTGATATTGGTGACTATGTCTATCTAAAGATCTCTCCCATGAAGGGAGTGAAGAAGTTCAGCAAGAAGGGAAAGCTCAGTCCCCGATATGTCAGTCCCTTCAAGATTCTTAGTCACTTAGGCAAGGTAGCTTATGAGCTCGAATTGTCTTCAGATCTAGCTTTAGTTCATCCAGTCGTTCATGTTTCTTTTCTCAAGAAGTGTATAGGGGACCCATCAGTCATAGTCCCTATTCAGAGCATTGTCATTCATAACAGTCTCTCCTATGAGGAAATTTCGATCGAGATTCTAGACTATCAGACTCATAGACTGAGGAACAAAGAAGTCCCTCTAGTCAAAGTTCTTTGGCGAAACTAGTCCGTTGAGGGATCTACTTGGGAAGTATAAGTAGACATGTATACCAAGTATCCTTACCTATTCTCCACCAATTCAGATCAAGCTCAAGCTAACAGTCCTCCTTAAGCTTATTTATTCCCGTTCAGTATTCTATACAACTCGGTATTCAGTTCATACTCATGTTTTATAACAAATCTGGTATGAATTACCATTGCATATTCAGTCATGCATTCATGTATCCGTCCAGTGTATAATCATGCATTAGATATGCATCCTCATTGCGAGAACTTCAGTTATCAAAAACCTCAGTCATGCATTCATAAATCTGTTACACGTGCATCAGATATGCATGTTCAGTATGATATATTTAATTTATTAGTCATGTCATTCATGAGATCATGTTTCAGTCATTCATGTCTAGTTTATGTTCAACTTATTGTTTTCCCTCTCAGTCAGTCTCATTCGAGGACGAATGTTCTTAAGGGAAAGATATTGTAAGACCCCGCAAAATTGTTGCGTTCGTATTCAGTTCATTTAGCTCTTTGAAGCTCAATATGAGGTTCAACACGTAAAAAATTCTAGCTAAGTGTTCAACACTTAGTAACATTTTAGTCCTCCAAACTTCGAGGATTTTAACAGCTTTCCTGACCTTCATTTTCTAATTTTCAAGTTGCGTTGCGATGGGGAAAGGTCGTAGTACATCCCGGGTGAGTTTTAGAATTTTTGGAATCCATTTAGAGCATTTTTGAATTTTGAAACAGTAGCATCATGCAATTAGCATGCGACGCATGCTAAATCGCATAGCCCTAGCATGTGATATAGCATCGACGCATGATCTAGTGTGGTGGAATGTAGCATACGATGCATGCTCCATCACACGCTGTTAAAAATTCCAACTTCCAGCTCCACATTTTTAAGGGTAAAGTGGGAAATTTCCCAGCCCTATATAAGCTCAAAAACACGGGATTGGCTCCCATTAGCACCAAAATATAGCCTTTTTTCACAATTTCTCTCAAGAACACAAGTAAGGGTTTCCATAAAAGATTATAAATCATCAAAGTCTCTCCGTCAACCTTTATAAATTTATGAAAATAAGGTATGCGTGTGTTGATTCATAGACTCCTTTCATTCATGAAGCTCAAGAACCTGATTTTAAACTATATATTGTGGTATTTGCATTTTGATTTGATTGTTGATCATGTTTATGTGTTGAATGATACCAAGATTGAATATTTATGTGTTTGTATAAAACTAGGATGACATGTGAGTTGAAATATATGAACTTTGGATGATTTAAATGGTTGAATTCATTAATAAACCTATGCCCAAAGAGGTGCATATAAGGTGTTTGATAAAATGCCTAGGAAGATAGATTCATTTTCCTTGATGTAATAGTGCCTAAATGATATTTCCCTGCTCTATGCTTCATGATTCCACATGAAATCCACGTTATTGTTGTGTGTTATTGTTGTTATATGGAATGAGCATGATATTGAAGCAATGCGAGTATATACATGTTGTGCACATCCCCTTACATGTATAAGATGTTGAGAACCACGTGTAGTATGAAATCCCCTACTCGTGATATTGTGAAGTGTGGACTCTACCCTTATATCAAGTCAGTCACGTGTGTCAGTTTGCTTCCATCGAGTCCTGGGGGTACTTGTACCCAAAAAATATAGCGTATGCCTAGAGCCATGTCATGTTATCACGATACTCCCAGTCAATCCATGATCTATAGAACTCAGTCAGTTATGTGACTCAGGAAATCTCAGAAATCTCATTATCTCAGTTAACTCTCAGATAGCAGTACTATTCTGCCAGTCAATGGGAGTCAGTTACTCAGTCCATGTATAGTCAGTTAATCATGTTTAGTTTCTTCATATAGGAGTAGAAGTTAGCACAAGTAAACCGAAGAATAGGAACACACACTATAGATAAGGGTGTGATTCTTAGCAGTCATCTTTGCGTTCCAGAACTACGTAGCCAGCGTAGGTTGAGACATCAATACCTGCCAGTTGAGGGTAGATAAGGTGGCTTAACCTGTCAGATTAGGGTCCCACCATTCTCATTAGAATACCTACTAGATGAGGGTCACTCACAGCTTGTCCTTACCAGTGGTGCGGTATTGACACCATTCCAATCAGGGCATAGATTAGACCCCAGCTCAGCTATTATAGCATATTTGGGGTATATCAGTTTAAAAATGACCTCCCACAATTTCAGTCTCAGTCTCAATAAAAGAACTTCGATAGTTCTTCAAATTTTACTACCAGGACTATTAGATACAGTCAATTTAGTTACAGTAAAAGAACTCAGATAGTTCCATCAGATTCAGGACTATCAGACATAGTCATCCATGTTATCAGAATTCCAGTATCAGTCATGTTAGATATCAGTAAACCATGTATTAGCATACAGATCTAGCTATCAGGTATTCACAATCTCAGTTACTATGTATGCATGTTTGCACTCTCACGCTCATATTAGTCAGTCAGTTAGCATTGCTCATGCATGTACGCCCTTTTGCATTTAGCATACCTCACTCGTATACTCTGTATTTTTAGTTGTACTGACGTATTTATGCAATGGTGGTTTCTTTTATGTTACACCATAGGTTTAGAGACATGAGTTGCAGATTAACAGTAGCAGTCGCCTTTCAGTAGACAAAGTTGCAGTGAGTCATCTTCATTCAAGGACGAGATAATGTGACTTCATTTATTTTCTTCGATTAGCTTTCATTTTATGAAGTTAGTTGGAGACATGTTCCTTCAACTCCTTACTCAGATAGTATTTAGAGACTTTCAGATTTTGTTCAGATTTTAGATTCAGCTTTTAATTGTTTTGGGTATTCGTTACCCCATATGGATGTTATTATTTATCAGATATTCCATTTAGTTGAACCTTATGGCCTATTGTTTATGTTTTCCTTATTTTATATGTATAATATGCAATTCATAGGTATAGATATCAGTTATGGGTTAGCTTGTGGTCCTTCGGGGTCTAAGCACCGTGTAGCATTCCAGTTTAGCAAATTGGGGCATTACAGATATAAAGCTCTTTTGTCAACCCTCGCTAGTAGGAAAATTCATACGAGAAGTATGAACCCTAGTCTGGCAGGAAGTTATCTCAACCTATGATGGCTACATAGTTTTGTAATGCATGGATTTCTTCTAAGGGTCAAACTATCTGCTGGCCAGAATGCCCCTATCCCTAGGTTTGCTCAGTGCTAAATCCTACTCCCAACTAAATAGACACTGGACTGAGTTCTAATCTGTTCTAGGCTGGACTGCGCTACTACTGATCATGGTTAACTGACTGAACTGAGCTGAGTTTACTAGGTTCTGAACTGATTACTAAACTACTGATCATGGTAGTAACAAGTCTATTCTTTAAGTACTATAGCTCTAAGAAACAGCTAGATTGTTGGGTATTATATACCCCGGGGATTGACAGCATAAATTATAAGACATAGCACAATCTTGAAACATGATAACTGGTCATCAATTATTCATTCATTGGGTCATTTTTACAAATACTTACATGACATGAACTTGTATACAAACTAACATGATATGATTTTACTACTTAACCCACATGAACAATTCATCTAACACTTGGAGAGTATAATTTATGCATATGATTGTAATACAACATGCAAGTATCATAAATATAATCCTAACTCGCAAATTCAAAGGGGTTTTAATATGAAACCCTACAACAACAAACACATGACATTTATTTCTCATGAACTTGTAATTAATCATAGATTCTAACTCAACTAATATCATAGTCAGGAACACAATCTAATTCAATCATAGAATTTATCAAATCTATTAACTTGTAGTTCAAAAGGTTTCTTGAACTCCAAGGGTAGAAGGAAACCCTTGGATGAACACTTAACATACCTTAATTCTTGAATTATTGAAGATTGATGGTGAAATCATTGGGATTTGAATCTTGAATTGGAAGCCCCAGGGTATATTCTTGAGTAATTTTGAGAGAAGAGAGTGTAATTTTCTTTGTGAGGACTGAATTTTGTGTTTTGGGGGATGGTTCGAAGTGGGGAAAATGTCCCAAATACACCTCTGGATGATGTTTTAATTATTCAAAAGCATGCCCAGCGATGCGCATACTGATGAGTCACATTGATGGGGTCAACACTATGGCCAACGCACCGCATTAAGTTTGCGTTGGCTTACTGGAATTTACACTGGGAGCTGGGGAAAATATATATCAATGTGATGGGAGATACGGCGCATTGAGATCGCGTTGATCCACTGGTTTAGGCTTCCAAAAGTGCTTCAAACAAAGCCTGACAAATCCAAAACTTGTCTGAAAATACCTGCTGACATTCCTGATCATGAATCAACCTAAAGATTGATACTTTAAGGTTATAAGGGTCATGAAATAGAGTCTCCAACTTACGAAGGCTAAAATCACACTAAGTTTGAATACTTAGCTAAAATTTTCTAAGTTTGGGACTCCTTATTAAGCTTTAAGGGACTGACTTAAGCTTTGGATTTTGTGGGGTCTCATAATGTATAACTGAAACTGATGAAACACTATTTATGCAATACTATGTACATATCTACATATACTGTGTCTGAAATCATGGTAACACTGGATACTGAGTTTAGATAACTGAAAGACTGATATCTGAGTTTACTGATACTACAATACTAATATCTAGGTTTACCGATACTATAATACTGAAATTTCTAAGTCGGGGACCTCTTTTCATGCTCTAAGAGGCTGAGTTAGGCTTAGAATTTTGAGGGGTATTACACCTACATTCTTTAATACAGGCATATACCAAAAGAGAAGCCTTGATAAAAGAATTATATCTAGTTTCATAGAAAAAGGGCAAAAAGAATATGGAAAAAATTCTATACAAAAAGTTAATTCTATGAGATTTACCAATGAAAATTCTAATAATATTATAAAAGTTTCAAGAAGGTTTTTAATGGAAGAGACTGGAACAAACAAACTATCCTAATTCAATCAGGATCTTCAACAGACCATGTCAAAGAAAGCATCCTAGACGGATTAATTGCATATGAAGGTATACCCTATATTTCTAAAACATTTGAAGGAAACAACTACAACTGTTCAAAAATGGTAAATTTACCAATACAACTTGAATCAATCAGAATAACCACTCCATATTATATTACCAATCATGGAAATGATTATAGTATAATCTTAGGAGGATTATTTCTAAATAGTTTGGATCAATATAATATCCAAAAGGAAGGAATCAAAATAATTTCAGGTGAACAAACTTGTTTCATCCCTAAAAATAAATGCCAGAAGAAACCTCGTTTATACTAGTAGTATTCGTAGAATTCACCACTTACGAAACAAAGTTAACTTCTTGTTGTCAAATAGATAATGGTTCCAAAGCTAGTTTAGCCAAGACTTTTTTAATAAAAGATTAGAATACTAATAATGATAATGCTTATGTTGTCAGTATTACAGGTAACAGAGAAAATCTAACACATTATACAGAAAATGTAGAAATAATTTTAGGATCTAAAATAATTTCTATAAAACATGTGTTTGCTTATGATATGCTAGAAACTGCTTTATTAATTGAAAATGATTTTACCCAATAGTTTCAAGATTATCATCAAACAATATATATGGTTAGTTTCAAAACCCCATGTAATCATTTTATAAAAAGCCCAAGAAAACACAATCCTTATATTTTAATAAAATAAATAGGAAGTTTTAATTGAAGATTTTTTGACAACCCAAAAAATTATTCTTGTAAATGCCTAAATCTTGAAAAAAATAAAAAAAGATTAACAACATTCTTATGCAGAAAATCCTTTTGAAAAATGGGACAATAGTCATGGAAATGCATTTTTAATTCTTAAAGATCCTAGTATCATCATAAGAGTTAAACTCATGATGTCTAATGAAGAAGATTGTAATTCTTTGATTCTATACCCTGGACATCACACGGTGCTTACGACCCTGGAGGATCACAAACTAACCCATGACTGGTACCTGCTGTGAGCATTGAATAATAATACCAAAAATATATGCGAAAGTATAATTTAAAATGACATAAGGTTCTTAAAATATTGAAATAATAACTAAATGTACTTGAAATAACATATGAAAAACTGAATATCTGACCGTGTAGTCTGAAAGCCTCTAATTATCTGAATATGGAGTTGATGAAACAAACCTCCAACTAACTCCGACCGAAATAACTACTAATCTAACTGAAATAATGATATAAATAAAATTTATCCTTAAACTAGGAGGACTCACCACTGAATCTATTATTGATAGCCTAAACTGCTAAGTACGGTTAGGAACCCGTGTGCCTAAACCTATGATATGAGTCATCATAACGTAAAGAAAGAGTATGCGTTAGTATATGGAATGTACTGGTATGTTAAGTGAGGTAGGCTGATATACATGGGTTCATATGCATGAGATGATAACTAACTAAATAAACATCATGAAGTAACTAGATGAGAGTACATGCAAAACTATAACTACTAAAAATGTGATACTTCATATATAATATCTGTTTGAATTAGACTGAAATTGAAGTACTGTGTTTTGATAGGTGAATATTGATAACTAAAAATTTAGACTGATACTGAAGTAGTGAATTCTGATGGCTAAGTAACCGATAAATGATAGACATGGTCTTGTAGAACTATTTGAGTTCTTTACTGAATACAACGACTAAAACTGTAACTATAGGAGTGTTCAACTAACCGACATACCCTGATTATAAACTTGGTTGGGGACCAACCTACGACCCTAGTTGGAAGGTTTTTAACACCTTGCCAAAGTATACTAACAATGCTAGGTAAACCCTAATCTGGTAAGAAAACTCATGATATATATATATATATATAATTGCGTCAACCCTATTCTGGCAGGAGGATGTCTTACCCTATGCTAGCTATGTAGTTCTATAACGCAGGGACTGCTACTAAGGGTCAAACCATTTGTTGACAGGAATGCCTCTATCCCTGGGTTCACTCTATGTTGAATCCTACTCCCAACTGAATTGACACTGAACTGATCACTAGACTATACTAGGCTTAACTGAACTGAAATTGATCGTATTGACTGACTAAACTGGACTAAGTTTACTAAGTTCTATTATTGACTAAGTACTACTATTTTTTACCTTTACTGGGACTATTCCATAACTACTACAACTAAGTAAACAGCTCGATTTTGGGTAACAAGTACCCTAGGACTCGATAGAATCGACAGTAGAACACAACAATTATTGAATACATAACAATAGTCAATTGTTCACAATTCATTCACTGAGATGTTTTGTCAAACACTTGGAGTTTATGAACTTGTACATGAATAAGAACACATGCTAACATGTCATGATTAAACTATTCAATTCATATGGATATTTTATCAAACACTTTGGGAGCATGATTGTGATACATGAAGAATAACATATAGGGCATTATAACTTTAACATGAAACCTTGAAAATTCAAGGGTTTTTACATGAGAGGTTCATAATTCAATAGACATGCTAACATAATTTCATGGAAACTCATAAAAGATCTTAACTTGAAACCCATACAATAACACAAACATAAGCATAATTCAATTCTTAGTATGGGAATCATAATTCAAGTTTTGAAAAGGGTTCTTGAACTCCAAGGGTGGAAGAAAAACTGTAACGCCCTGAGTCTATAACCCGGATGATATACGGTGCAAGCGACCCCAAAAGACCACTATCCAACCCATGACTAGTACCTGTTATGAGAACTGAATAATAGTAACACTATAATAATAATAAAGCTAAAAAAATATGGAAGTAAGGGTGTAATGCCATAAGGTTCATAATTGAAAACCAATACTGAATGCTGATAACTGAATACTAAAACATTTATCTAAAATACTCTAGTCTAAAAGCCTCTACTAGCTGAATATGGAGTTGATGGAAAATCCCCCAACTTACTCTGACTACTGCATGCTGAAATATTAAAATAATAAAAAGATATAATAACTTTTTCCTCAAACTATGAGGACTCACCACTAAGTTTGTTGCTGATAAATTAGGCTGCTAAGTATGGTCAGGAGCCCGTACGTCTGAACCTATAATATAAAATATTATAGTGCAAACGAAAGGTATGCGTGAGTACTTTGAATGTACTAGTATGCTAAGTGAAGTAGGCTGATATACATGGGTTCATATGCATGAAAAAATAACTGACTGAGTAGCATGAATATAACTGAATGAGAGTACATGCATGGATACATAAACTATAACTACGATCACGTCAATACTAGATACTGAGTTCTGAATATAGATTAACTGATATTTGAGTTTACTGATACTATAATATTAATAACTAAGTGACTATTTCTGATAGTCTTGATTTTGTGAAACTGTCCTGAGTTCTATTCTGAGTTGAGTGACTATGTTTGACAGTCTTAATTCTGTAGAATTGAACTAGGTTCTATACTGAGACTGAAACTGAAACTGTGGAAGGTAATTATCTAACTGACATGCCCCAAATAAGATAACTAAGTTGGGGTCCAATCTGTAACCCCAATTAGAAGGGTGTTAGTATCGCTCCATGGGTAAAGACAACTAAAGAGATACCCTCATCTAGAAGGTACTCTAATGAGAACGGTGGAACCCTCATCTGGCAGGTTAAAACACCTCATTAACCCCCAACTGGCAGGTTTGATGTCTCAACCTACGCTGACTATATAGTTCTAGAATGGAAGGACTGCTTCTAAGGATCACACCCTCTACTGGCAGGTGAACCCCCATCCTTGGGTTCACTCGATTTTGAATCGTACTCCCAATTGAAAGACGGTGAACTGAGAATACTAAACTGGACGGGACTAAGACTAAGTTTTCTGAGTTTTCTTGAGTTCTTTAACTGAGTTTTCCTGAGTTCTGTAACTGACTGAGTTCTACTAAGTTTTCCTGTGTTTTGTAACTGACTGGATTTTACTGATCGTAAAATGATCGATACAATTATGTAACTGACAGTGGCTCTAGGTAAATAGCTAAATTATCGGGTATTAAATACCCCCAAGAATTGATAGCATAAAAAGTAAAATATAGCATAAAGTTGAAAAGTATAACAATGCACACTTGTTCACAAGTCATTCATAGGGACATTTCATTAAACACTTGTGAGCTATAAGCTTGCACAAATGCTAGCATGACATGATTTTCCTATTTTATTTGTATGAGAAACTTATCAAGCACTTGAGAAGCATAAGCTATGAACATAATACTAATTAACATGTAGGCATCATAATTTCTATCCCGATTTACCAAATAAAGGTTTTTAACATGAATTCACATGATACTATACACATGTTAAGTAATTTGACATGAAATTATAACAAACTATAGATTAGAAACCTAATTAACATCATAATCATGAACATACTTAAATCCAACATGGAATTCATGAAATCAATTAACTTGAAGTTTTAAAGAGTTTCTTGAACTCCAAGGGTGGAAGAAAACCCTTGGATAAACACTTCACATACCTTGGTACTTGAATTTGTGAAGAATGATGGAGTGTTCTTGAAGATTGAATCTTGAAATTAGATTCCCTAGGGTTTGTTCTTGAGTAATTTGTGAGAGAATGTTGGATTTTTCCCCTTTGGAATGATTAATATCATGTTTTGGCGCTAAAGTAACATGATAAAATGACCCAAATACCCCTAAGGATGCGTCTTTTTAATGACTAAAAATGGGTCCAATGACGTGTAGCCCGACATATCGCGTCAATGGGATCTATGCTATGGTTGATGCACCACGTCGAGTCCACATCGAATCACTAGAATTTGACACTGGGAACTGGGAAAAACATTTATCAACATAATAGGTGACATGATGCATCGAGATCGCGTTGATCCACTAGTTTGGACTCCCGAACTTGAATCAAATGAGGTCCAAAAAATTTAAAACTTCTTCGAGAATAACTACTGACATTCTTGATCATGAATCAACCTAAAAATCAATATTTAAAGGTTGTAAGGATCATGAAATAAGATCTCCAACTTATGAAGGATAAAATCATCCTAAGTGTAAACACTTAGCTGAAATTTCTAAGTCCAGGACCAATTTTCATTCTATAAGGTGCTGAGTTAGGCTTAGAATTTTGCGAGGCCTTATAATATCTCCCCCTTGGGAATATTCATCCTCGAATGAGTATGACTAAGCTGAGAATACTGATAGATTGGGTCTACACAATGAATATGCGCAACTGAGATATAATTACATGCCTGAAATTTTTGATATACTGAGTTTTTCTTTCATACTGAACATGTACAACTGAAACATGACTAACACTGAATTTTAAAATCATGTCACATGACTAAGCTATTTTATAAGGGTATTCAAGCTATGAGAATTCTATGAAACTAAATCTTTATCAAACTTATAAAGGAAATCTGAATTTAGAACTGAGTAAATTCAAGGAAAACTGTTACCTTGAGCTGAATCTGAGTTTGCGAAAAAGATGTAAGGATACGTGGTCCACATATCTGCTTCTGCTTCCCAAGTAGCTCCCACAACGGACTGATTCTGCAAAGAACCTTGACCAGAGGGACTTCTTTGTTCCTCAGTCTGTGAATCTGATAATCAAGAATTTCGACTGGATCTCTTCATAAGAGAGACTGTTTTGACCATCTATACCCTCTTTAGGTACTACAACTATTGGGTCACCTATGCATTTCTTCAGTAAGGAGACATGAAACACTGGATGGACTGAAGCTAAGTATGAAGGCAACTCAAGCTTGTAGGCTACCTTTTTTAAACGACTGAGAATTTGGTAAGGATCGACATATCGGGGACTGAGCTTCCCCTTCTTACCAAACCTTTTCACTTCTTTCATAGGAGAAATTTTCAAATACACAAAATCCCCAATCTCAAACTTGAGATCCTTCGCACATCTGCATATGAAATCTGTCGAATCTGAGCTATCTTATGTCTTTCTCTAATCAACTAAACTTTTTCTAAGAAATCAATTTTTCTAAGCAATCAAACACTAAGTCAGCTTTTTCTAAGGAATCAAACACCAAGTCAGGACCTACTACTACAGCCTCACCCACTTCAAACCAACCAATGGGAGATCTATATCTTCTCCCATAGAGTGCCTCAAACAGAGTCATTTGAATTTTGGAATGGTAACTGTTAATTTACATAAACTCAATCAATAGCAAATGGTCATCCCAACTGCCCTTAAAGTCAATGGTACATGCCATTAACATATCTTCTAATATCTGGATCGTCCTTTTTGCTTGACCATCTATCTTAGGGTGAAAGGCTGTACTGTGGTGAACTTGGGTAGCAAGACCCTTCTGGGAGGTTGTCTAAAAATGAGAGGTGAACTTTGTACCTCTATCTGAAATGATGGATAACAGTACTCTATGCAATTTGACCAACTCTCTAACATAGAGCTCAGCATAATCCTAACCTGAGTAGGAGGTACGAACTGGTAGAAAATAAGTTGATTAGGTTAACCTGCCCACAATGACCTAAATTGAATTATGTTGATGACGAGTATGTGGTAAACCCATTACAAAATCCATGTTTAGCTCCTCCCACTTCCAAGTGGGAATTTTGAACTCCTACATAGACCTACTAGGTTTCTAATGCTCGATCTTAACCTGCTAACACGTCGAATACTTGGTTACAAACTCTGCAGTATCTCTCTTCATCTCACTCCACTAATAAACTTCCCGTAAGTCATGGTACATCTTGGTGGACCCTAGATGAATCGAGTAACATACACCATGCACTTCTACAAGAATCTGCTGCCTTAATTTATCTACACCTAGCACTCATAGCCGACCTTGGCAATGCAACACACCATCTCCCCCTTGGGAGAAAAACTCTATCTTCTGATCTCTAACTAATTCATTCAACTTAACTAGACTAGGATCCCTATCCTACTTTTCCTTTACCTCAGACAACAGAGATGATTCTGAACTACTCTGCACCCATATCATACCTTCTGCTAAATTGACTAAACAGACACCTAGTAAGGTAAGCTGATAAACTTCCTGAACTAACTTCTTTTTGTCATCTTCCACGTGATTCACACTACCCATAGACATCATACTGAGAGCATCAGCCATTATATTATCCTTGCCCACATGATGCAAAACACTCATATCATAATCCTTTAATAACTCCAACCACCTTCTCTGACGGAGGTTTAGGTCTTTCTGAGAGAACACATACTGCAGGCTCTTATGGTCAGTGAACACATCAATGTGCACTCTATACAAATAGTTCCTCCAAATCTTTAAGTCAAATACTATAGCTGCTAACTCAAGTTCATGAGTGGGATAGTTCTTTTCATGGGGCTTTAGTTGTCTAGAGGCGTAGGCTATGACCTTTCCTCTATGCATCAAAACACACCCCAAACCAACTCTGGAAGTATTATAATATACCACAAATCTATCTGAACCATTTGGTAAAGTTAAAACTGGGGCTATAGTGAGTCGAGTCTTTAACTTTTTAAAATTCTTCTCATAAGAATCTAACTACTATAATTTGACTTTCTTTTGAGTCAATCTAGACAGAGGGGAGTAATAGACGAAAATCCCTCAACAAACCATTGGTAATAGCCAGCTAGGCCCAAGAAACTCCTAATATCTAATGGAGAAATATGTATAGGCCAGTTTTACACTACTTCAATCTTTTAGGGGTCACCTCTAATTCCATTAACAAAAATGATATGGAAAAGGAAAGCTACTGACCTTAGCCAAAACTCATACTTACTAAATTTGGCGAACAACTGATGGTTTCTAATAATCTGCATTACTATTCTGAGATGGTCTACACGATCATCTCACTGCAGAAGTAGACAAAAATATCATCTATGAAGACTATGATGAACATGTCCAAGTAATACTTCAACACACGGTTCATCAAGTCCATGAAAGCTACTGGGGAATTGGTTAGAAAAAATAATATGACTAAGAATTTGAAGTGACCATATTGAGTTCTGAAGGTTGTCTTCAAAATGTCACATTGACTCTGAGCTGATAATAGCCTAATATGAGGTCTATCTTATAAAAGTAACTGGCACCCTGAAGTTTATCAAACAATTCATCAATTCTGGGAAGTGGATACTTACTCTTGACTGTGACTTCATTTAGCTGACGGTAGTCTATAGACATTCTAAGAGAACTGTATTTCTTGCGCACGAATAGAACTGGTGCACCCCATGGGGATATGTTGGGTATGATGAATCCCTTATTAGGAGATCTTTTAATTGTTCTTTTCACTCCTTGAGTTTTTCTAGAGCCATTCTTTATGAAGGGATAGAGATGGGTTGAATATTTGGAAAAAGGTCTATTTCGAAGTTAATTTCCCTTTCGAGAGGAACTCTAGAAAGATCTTTGGGAAACACATCTAGAAATTCACATACTACTGATACTGACTCAAGAATAGGGGTTTCTGAACTAGATTATTAGATTCGGACGAGATGATAGACACATCCCTTAGATATCATTCTCCTTGACTTAAGGTAGGAAACAAGATGACCCCTAAGTATTGAAATTCTACCCCTCCACTCTAGGAAAGGTTTAATCGGGAACTAAAATTGGACAATTCTATTTTTGCAGTCAACTAAAGCATAGAATAAATGAAGCCAATCCATATCGAGAATTATAATAAAATCTGTCATCTCTAATTTTACTAAGTCTGCTTAAGTAACTTTCTGAGACACTATAACCAAACGGTTCCTGTATACCTACTGGGATATGTAGATTTACCCACTGAGTAGAGACTGAGAAAGGCTCTGCCAGAATTTTAAGACTCACTCTGAAGTCAACGGCTATATAAGGAGTTACAAAGGACAAAGAAGCTTCTGAATCTAGCAAAGCATAAACATGTAAATGATAAATTTGTAACGTACCAGTGGCCATATCAAGACAACTTTCCTGATCCTATTGGGACTAAAGTGCATAGAGTCTGTTTAGGCATTGCCTACTGGTGGCACTGGAAGCGGCACCCTACTAATTTGGTCGACTGGACTGAGTTGGGGGACAGTTATATTGACCTTAGGAACCTGACTGAGGACAATATCTAACCCTGTGGCATGGCTTGCCATATTCAAAACATACATCACTACAAGCCCTGCAGACGTCCTGATGGTTTCTACCATATTTTTTGATAAAAGAATTCGTTCAGGTTTGGGCACTGCTAATACTACCCTAAGGCTTAGGGCCTGGATCCGTGTCCTTGGGGCTATCTCTGAATTTTGGTACTGGAGGACTGGCTGAGGACAGAGCTAGAACTTAGGATTTTAGGCAGAACTGAGAATGATTCCCACTCTCTGACTTAGGGTGAGCAAAGTTGAAGCTACCTATTCTCTCTCTCTCTTGTTATCCCTCTCTTTCTTTCTATTATTAGCCTCTTCTATTTACTGAGGATGGACTATGATCCTAGATATGTCCATCTCCTTAATCAGCATTACGGTCCTACACTCCTTGACCACACTATTAGACATACCTAAAACAAACTTACTTATCTTAGATCTGCTATCTGCTACCACATGAGGGGCGTATCTGGCTGTAATACCCCAAACTTTCTTAGCTTAAATTATCTCCTAGAATATTTAAAGATTTCTTCAAAAATGAATAATATTTATTCCATATGGAATCTTCTAGATTTAGACTACTCATGATGTGGGAAATTGAATAAGTTTTCCATTGATATAAGATTTACCCAAATTCGACACTCGATGAAGGATTTACGGCATTTTTAAGTTGACAGAGTGTCACCTGGGCATTTGGCGCGTCGCAGGGAATCCAAAATTCATAATTTTCAAATTCCAGTGGACCTCCACGATATTGGCGCATTGTGGAGAGGGCGAATTTACAATTCATCAATTTCTAGTAAGCCTTGGCGATACTAGCGCGTCGCGCCAGTGGCCAAAATGGCAAACTATAGGGCATTGCGATTATGGTGCATTGCAATTCCCATTTATCTACTTTCCAATGAGCCACCACGACAATGGCACATAGCGGTGGCCACCCAGTTCAGAAAATGTTGCGTTTTTTAGTTTCATTTAAAAGATTAAAGGGCAGATTTTGGTCAATTCCCAAGCCCTCATTCCATCTAAAACACAAGATTTAAGATATTTCAAAGCGCTTTATGCTTATTTCATCCACTTTCTCTCAAAATAAAACCCTAGATCATCAAAGATCCTTCTCCAAGAAACCCAATTTCTCCATTAATTCTCCAAGGCAATTCAAGATTAAGAATCCCCAATTTAAGAACTCTAAGAATTCATCTTCAAAGCATCAATAGAGATCCAAGATTCAAGTCTTAGCATCTAAGATCATCAATTGAGGTATGTAGAGTTTTTCAACAAGGATAATTCTTTCATCCTTTTGCCCAAAACTTATTTGAATTGCAAATTTACCAAATTTTACGTGATATTCCATGAAATTGAAGTTATGGTTTATCGCCAATATTGCTACTTATAATATTTTGAGATTTCAAGTGATTTAGAAGTTGAATTACATAATTATGAAATTTCCAGATTTTGAGTTGATTTATCAATGTTTATATTGCAAAGCATAAACAGTATGATGTTTTAACATGAAATTGATGCATGAGTCACTAAGCCCTAATTAAAGATTATTATTTCATGATTATTTGTGCTATGAGCACCCTGTGATAAGATTATTCTCATATTTTTTATAAATATTTGACCTTCTGGTCCTAAACTAAGATAAAGAATCCACTTTGTTCATATGACTTGAGATTTAAAGAAAGAAAGAGCATAATTGATTTTCTTGTAAACCTTTGTGCTATTTTTGAAGTGGATTTCTTAAAATAGTCTATTGGCTTGAAGCCTTAAGATAAATGCATATGTTTTGGAAGCTATGGTTTTAAGACTCTTAAAGTCTTGAGATGAAGTATTCCCCTTACAGTTGACAAGATAATGTAGTAGTTTTCAGAAAGAACAGATTTTAGAACTGAATGTAATGACTCACAAGACCTATATTATATGATTTATTGTTCATGAATTATTATCTTTAATTTTTAGATTACTCAAGCCTATGTGAGTCATTTACATTTAGCATGCACGATTTTATAAATTGTGATGATATTGTTTAGTTATTGCATTCACCCACATATTCTCAGTACATTCCCAAAGTACTAATCCATATATACGTCTGTGTGCTACATTGTCTTATAATGTAGGTTCAAGTTCTCAGTCTCAGTAGCATGAGTGATTTTCGAGCATCACATCTACGTCCCTATAGTTGGTGAGACCTCATAGTTCGAGGACTTAGCTATTCAGATTTCCATCTATTATTAGATAATTTAGTATTCATTTCAGAAAGCTTGAGGCAACTAGGGCCTATCCCAATGACTCGCTAGATTCAATCAGTAGAGGCTTGTCGAACTACCAGATTTAGTTTTCAAATTTTGTTCCAGTATTTAGATTTTTCAGCATTGTTTTACCAAGACTTTTGAGATTAGTATGTTTCAGACATACCCAATTTTTAAAGATAGATTTTCCGCATTTATTATGATTTTACATTCATACTCCCCTATTTTGAGATTTATACATAGTAGAAGGCAGCCAGGGTTAGCTCAGGACTACTTGTAGTTCAGAGCACCATGTGGTGTCCTGGGAACTCAGATTTTGGGGACGTTACACTGGATAACTAAGTAAACTTGAGAGAATACTCTTTCACTATCATGTTGCCCTGCTTCGGGTTAATGAACTCTAGAGCCTTAGTTTCCCTCAACTCCAGTGGGAAGAACCTATCCAAAAAAGCAGTGGCAAATTCCTCCCATTCCATGGCCCTGCATCTACAGCCCTTTTTGCTTTCCACTACTTGAACCATGAGTGAGCCATATCATGCAACTGATACGCATCCAACTCAGCACTCTCACTAGAAGTCACCCCCATAATATTTGTAACTTTCTGCACCTGATCAAGGATTTCATGTGGGTCCTTACCTGACTTAGACCCAAAAAATGAACGAGGGTTAATTGGGGTGAAGTTCTAAATTGTAAAGACCTGATTTTCTAAACTGAAATGCTACACGGTGCTTATGACCCCGAAGGATCACAAGCTAACCCATGACTGATATCTATACCTGTTCACTACAATATATAACGTAATAATGTGGAAAATATGAACATATAGGCCATAAGGTTCAACTGAATAAAGATTCTGTCAAAAGCATAACATCCATATGGGTGAAAGATACCCAAAACAACTGAAAACTGAATCAAATTTGAACATAAGTCTGAATACTGAATTTGAAAGCCTCTAAGTACTGTCTGAATAAAGATTTGAAAGAACATGTCTCCAACTAACTCCGTAATCTAATAATAGACTAAAATAATAATGAATAAATCAAATCATATTGTCCTCAAATAAAGAGAACTCAACGAGTCTCTGCGACTGGAAATGCTACTGCTACTGCTGATCTGGAGCTCGTATCTCTGAACCTATGGTGTAACATAAAAATAAAGCACCATAGCATAAATGCGTCAGTACGAGGGAATGTACTAAGTATATGAGTGAGGTAGGCTAAATATAAATAGGGTTTACATGCATGAACAATGCTAACTATCTGACTGATATGAACGTAAGAGTACAAACATGCATACGTAGTAATTGCGATCGTGAGTACGTAATGGCTAAATGTATATGCTAATACATGGCTGGAACCATAGTTCTGATAACACGGATGACTGTATCTGACAGCCTTGAATTTGGTTGAACTCTCTGAGTTTCGTGCTATAACTTAATTTGACCGTATTTAACAGTCCTGGTATACTAATATTTGAAGAATTGTCTGAATTCTTTTACTGAGACTGAACTGGGGTCCAATCTCTGCCCCGACTGGAGGGTTATCAATACCGCGCCACTGGTAAGGACAGTTGTAAGTGACCCTTATCTGGCAGGTACTCAAGGTGAGAATGGTGGGACCCTAAACTAACCGCTAAAGCCGCCTTATTAACCCTAATCTGACAGGCTAAGATGTCTCAACCTACGCTGGCTACGTAGTTCTAGAACACAAGGATGACTGCTAAGAATCACACCCTAAATCTGGTAGGTGAGTCCCCATCCTTGGGTTCACTCGGTGCTAACTTCTATTCCCATCTGAAGAGACTAAACATGATTCAACTGACTGTACATGGCCAGATTAACTAACTTCCATTGACTGACAGAGTAGTGCTATTATCTAAGAGTTAACTGAGATCATGAGATTTCTGAGGTTTTCCTGAGTCACATGACTGACTGAGTTCTATAGATTATAGCTTGACTGAGATTATCGTGACAACATAACATGGCTCTAGGCACACAGCTCTTTTTTCGGGTATGAATACCCCCAGGACTCGATAGAAGGAAACTGACACACATGAAATGACTTGATTACAAGATTTGAGTCTACAATTCATAATGTCATAAGTAAGGGATATCATATTTCATATAGTTATTCCACATCTTAAACATTGTAGGGAATGCATGAATATATTTTGTGTACATATTGTATATCTCCATTATCTTACATGCTTCATACCACCACAATAGCAACACATAAAAAGAATGGGATTCATATTGAAGTATATAGAAAACATGGACTTGTCATTTAGACATCATAGAACCACACAAACATGAATTTCTAGCATCCTAAGAATTTTATCAAATACCTTTCATGCATTCTTTAAGGCATAGGTGAGTCTTATACTTGCACCATATTAAACCACCTAAAGTTTATGGTTTTCAATTAACAAACATATATATTCCATGAAAACACCTTTAGTCATCACATTGAAATTTAAAAAACAATCGCCAATATGTACATACTCATATCACCACAAAACGTTCTTGAGCTCTATGAATGGATTGGATCCATAGATGAACACTATGCATACTTTAGTGACTGAATATTGAAAGAGATCTAATGTTTCTGAAGGTTCTTGAAGAATTCCTTAGGCTTGCTCTTGAGGAGATGATCTTGAGATAAAACCCTAATCTTGTGGTTGAGAGTGTAAAAGAGGGTTTTTAAGATGCTTAACTAAAGAAAAAATGGGAAAAATTATGCCTCTTTAGGGTTATAAGTCGTGGAAGGTGAAGGAAAAGACCAAAATACCCTTATGAAATAAATTCCCAGTTGCTGAAAATCATAGCTGACGACATTTGTGACAAGGCATCAAAAATATGGTAAGCCGTCAAAAATGTTGTCACACAGGAGCTGGAATTGATGGTTTCTGCCTAAGTCTGACGACATTTGTCATAAGGAGTCACAAATGTGGTAAGCTACCATGAATGTCGTCACTTAGGAGCTGGTTTCTACCTAAGGCTGACGACATTTGTGACAAGGCATCACAAATGTGGTAAGCTACCACGAATGTCATCACTTAGGAGCTAGTTTCTGCCTGAGGCTGACGACCTTCGTGATAGGGCATCACAAATGTGGTAAGCTGCCACGAATTTCTTCACTTAGGATCTGGTTTCTGCCTAAGGATGATGACCTTCATGATAGGGCATCACAAATGCCGTAAGATACCACGAATGTCTTCACACTATTTCCAGCCTGACATGCTGGAGTAAAATAGGAATAACTCTTTGCTCCGATATCATATTTAGGCAAAATTGGTGTCGTTGGAAATCTAATTCAATTATCTATCTGTTGATAGGTCATGATCTCAAAAACTCCAAGTATAATGTGAGATATGCTCATTTGAATCTGACTATGGAAATATCTTTCTCAAGAATTCGATCGGTGAGGAATGTTTTGATTCGTCTGATTGCTGGGAGTTATTTGAAGCCTTAATATACATGTAACCTACTCATAAAACTATAAAATAACCATGATGTACTATGCATGAGCTTGGTACATGGCTCTAATATTGGTTTGGATTTTTTGGGGTATTACAATATCTCCCCCTTGGAAACATTCGTCCTCGAATGATGACTGCTTGAGAGGGGAGCAAAGATAAAACAACGCATACACTAATCATTCTCAACTGGCACATAATTTGAGGATTGAATTAAATTTTTAACTAAATATAGGCCAACTGAACATACATATCTGATGCATGACTGATAAGTTGAACTCATGAATGCATGATAAGCTATGCACTAATACTTGATACCAATTTTATGCTGGAATTTTGAACATATAACTGAATAAGCTTAAGGAAAATGGTTACCTCGAGCTAAGCCTGAATTAGCAGAGAAAATATGAGGGTACTTGGTTCACATGCCTACTTCTGCTTCCCAAGTAGCTCCCTCCATGGACTGATTCCAACAAAGAACCTTGACTAGAGGGACTTCTTTGTTCCTCAGCCTACGCATCTGATAGTCGAGGATTTTGAATAGAATCTCTTCATAAGAGAGGCTATTCTAAATGTCAACACTCTGAATAGGGACTACAACTGTTGGGTCACCTATGCACTTCTTGAGCAAAGAGACATGGAAGACTGGATGAACTGAGGCTAGATCTGAAAAAAAATTCAAGCTCATAGGCTAACTTGCTGAAGCGACTGAGAATCCTTAAGGGACCGACATATCGTGGACTGATCTTTACCTTCTTGCCAAAACTCTTCACTCCCTTCATGGGAGAGATCTTGAGATAGACATAGTCTTCGACCTCAAATTCGAGATCCTTTTTACGAATATCCACATAAGACTTCTATCAGCTCTGAGTAGCTCGGAGTCTTTCTCTGATCAATTGAACTTTCTCTAAGGCATCAAATACTAAGTTAGGCCCTATGACTATGGTCTCACTAACTTCGAACCAACCGCCCGGAGACCTACATCTCCTACCATAGAGAGCTTCGAATAGAGCCATCTGAATACTGGAGTGATAACTTTTGTTGTATGCGAACTCAATCAAAGGCAAGTGGTCATCCCAGCTTCCCTTAAAATCAATTGCACACGCCCTTAGCATATCTTCTAGAGTCTGAATGGCCCTTTCTATTTGACCACCTGTCTTAGGATAAAACATTGTACTGAGATGAACTTGGGTACCAAGACCCTTTTGGAACGCTTTCCAGAAGTGAGAGGTGAACTGGGTACCTCTTTCTGAGATGATAGATAGTGGAACACCGTGTAATCTGACCAACTCCCTGATATAGAGTTTGGCATAATCCTCGATCGAGTAAGAGGTACGAACTGGAAGGAAATGAGCTGACTTAGTCATTTTGTCTATAATTACCTAAACTGAATCATGCTGATGAGGTTTTCTAGGCAAACCTGTCACAAAGTCCATGTTCACTTCTTCCCACTTCCAAGTAGGAATAGTGAACTCCTTCATGGAACCACTAGGTTTCTGATGCTTTATCTTAACCTGCTGATATATAGAGGACTTAGCCACAAACTCTGCAACGTCCCTCTTTATCCCACTTCACCAATAGATCTCCCGCAAGTTGCGGTACATCGTAGTGGCCCCTGGATGAATAGAGTATTACACACCATGTGCTTCTGCAAGAATTCCCTGCCTCAATTTATCTACACCGAGAACACACAGAAAACCCTGACAACAAAGAACACCATCTCTCCCTTGGGTGATAACCTCTACTTCCTGACTCTGAACTGACTCTTTTAGCTTAACAAGGCTAGGATCCTTGTCTTGCTTCTCTTTCACCTCAGAAACTAAAGATGACTCTGAACTACTCTGAATACATACACCACCCTTTGAAGAGTCGACTAAGCGAACGCCTAGTCTGGCAAGCTGATGAATCTCTTGAGCTAATTTCTTCTTACTATCCTCAACATGGGAAACAATACCTATGGACAGTCTACTGAGTGCATCAGCCACTACATTGGCCTTGCCAGTATGATAAAGAATACTCATGTAATAATCCTTTAAGATCTCTAACCACCTTCTCTGACGAAAATTGAGATCTTTTTGGGAAAAGACATACTGAAGGCTCTTATGATCTATGAAGACGTCTTCATGAACACCGTATAGATAATGCCTCCATATCTTTAAGGCAAAGACAACTGCTGCTAACTCAAGGTCATGAGTAGGATAATTTTTCTCATGGGGATTTAACTGTTTGGAGGCATAGGCTATGACTCTACCATGATGCATGAGGACACAACCTAAACCTACTCTGGATGTACTACAATATACTACGAATCCATCGGAACCATCGGGAAGTGCTAAAACTAGAGATGAGGGGAGTCGAGTCTTTAACTCTTGAAAACTCTTCTCGCAATGTTTTGACCACTGAAACTTGACCTTCTTGTGAGTCAATTTGTACATAGAAGATGCAATAGAAGAAAATCCCTCAACAAACCATCGGTAATAGCTAGCTAAACCCAAGAAACTCCTGATATCTGATGGAGAGATAGGGCGAGGCCAGTTTCTTACTGCTTCAATTTTCTGAGGATCTACTCTAATGCCATCACCAAAAAAATATGGCCAAGTAATGCTACTGATCTTAGCCAAAATTCATACATACTGAACTTGGCAAACAACTGGTGATCCCTGAGAGTCTGAAGAACAATTATGAGATAGTCTGAATGATTATGCTCTATGCGAGAATAGACTAGAATATCATCTATGAAGACTATGACGAATGTGTCCAAGTACTGATTGAACACCCGATTCATCAAGTCCATGAAAGCTGCAGGGGAATCGGTAAGACCAAAGGACATGACTAAAAATTCAAAGTGACCATACCGAGTATGAAAAGCTGTCTTCGGAATGTCACATTTTCTAAATCTGAGCTGATGATAGCCTGATCTGAGGTCTATCTTGGAGAAATAACTGGCACCCTGAAGTTGGTCAAATAAGTCGTCTATACTAGGTAGAGGATACCTATTCTTTACCATGACATTGTTAAGATAATGGTAATCAATACATATTCTATAAGAACCGTCTTTCTTGCACACGAATAAGACTGACGCACCCCATGGGAATACACTGGGCCTGATAAATCCCTTATCTAAGAGATCCTTCAACTGATCTTTTAGTTCCTTGAGTTCTGCTGGTGCCATTCTATATGGTAGAATAGAAATAGGCTTAGTATCTGGGAAAAGGTCTATACTGAAGTCTATTTTCCTTTTGGGAAGAATGCCTGGAAGATCTTTGGGAAAGACGTGTGATTATTCATTAACCACTGGGACTGATTCGAGACTGGGAGATTTGGAACTAGAATCCTTAACATGCATGAGATGATACACACACCCCTTAGAAATCATTTTCCTTGCCTGAAGGTAGGAAACAAGCTGACCCCTGAAAGACGAAGTGCTACCCTTCCACTCTAGGACGGGGTCATTTGGGAACTAAAACTAAACTATCCTATTTCTACAGTCGACTATGGCATAGCATGAATAAAGCCAATTCATGCCGAGAATGATATCAAAATTAGTCATCTCTAACTCGACTAAATCTGTTGATGTGGATTTATAAAATATCATAACTGGGCAGTTCCTGTATACCTGCCGAGCTATGATGGTTTTACCCACTGGGGCAGAGAATGAAAAGGACTCTGCTAAAATTTTCGGACTGATTCTGAAATCGCTTGCTATGTATGTAGTGACAAAAGACAAAGATGCACCTGGGTCTAGCAAAGTATAAACATTAACATGGAAAATCTGTAATGTACCACTAATGACATCAAGAGAATTTTCTTGATCCTGTTGGGCCTGAAGAGCATAGAGTCTATTTGGGCGTTGCCCACTAGTAGCACTGGAAATGGCACCCTGCTGGTTCGGGCGACTGAACTGAGCTATGGAACGATTCTTCTGACCCTGAGGGCCTGGCTGAGGACACTCCCTAATCCTGTGGCCTGGCTTACCACAACCAATACAAAAATCACTACTGGCTCTGCAATTACCCTTGTGGTTCTTACCACAAGTCTAACAAAGGGGGTTTGTTTGGGTACTGCTATCACTGCCCTGAGATTTAAAGCCTGGTGCTCTGTCTCTGTTGCCGTCCCTGAACTTCGGCACTGGGTCACTAGCGGAAGAAGGGGATGGAACTACTGACTTATGATGAAATTGTGAATGATTTCCTCCCTCTAATTTGGGCTGAGCAAAACTTAAACTGCCTGCTCTTGCTTTCTTGTTCTGCCTCTCCCTAGTCTTAACCTTCTCTTCTCTATCTGTTGAGTGTGGTTCATAAGCCTGGCTAAAGTCATATCACTGTTCAACATCACAGACCTACACTTATTTACCACGCTATCATTCACCCCTGACACAAACTTGCTAATCTTAGCCCTGTTGTCTGCAACCACATGAGGGGCATATCTGGCTAACTGAGTAAATCTAAGAGAATATTCTCTAACTGTCATATTTCCCTACTTGAGATTGATGAACTCAAGAACTTTGTCCTCTCTCAGCTCTTGGGGAAAGAATCTGTCTAAGAAAGCCGTGACAAATTCTTCCCACTCAACAAGACCTGCATC
>NC_061115.1:17858852-17864275 GCF_002878395.1 Capsicum annuum
TTGTTTGTATTGCTACTCTTTTAGCTTAATTTTACAACAAAAAATACTTTATAATCTGCTTTTTGACTGTAAGTTTTTCTTTTTAAATTTTATAAGTACATACAAGTAGGGATATTATTTCAAATATTTTTTACAAAAAGTAGAATATGTTCATCTTCATTTCCAACTCCAACTCTATGGCCACTATAATCCATGGATTCTGGACAGCATGGTGTACTAAACCTTATCCCTATATCGCGAAGGTAGAATAATCTAACGGCGCTCTTACCACTAGATCAAAATCCAGAGCAAATGTTTATGTGACGATGAAAAATATTATTCATGCACCACTGAAGAAGATAGCACTAAACATGAATAAGCATAAGACTCTTCACTTGTCTTTGTACGCTTATGTTTCAAAAATGTCACTAATGTGTAGATTTGTGCTTCATTGTAAGCACCAGAAACCACTGCTTCTGGTATTGGAGGTTGGACACCACATGACTTGTTTGTCGGTGGAGCAAGATTCACCGGTGTACCAACAATAGAGGCGGATGTAGTGTTGAACTTATGGGTTCATCCGAAGCCAGTAGCTTTGGCTCACATCCTGTATGCATGTTAAAAAGTTCACTAGATAACTACCAAGAAGATCACGATTGGCTATAGTAAAATCCTAAACTTGAATTCATAATGTCCAAATCCTGAATTTGCCTCTGGCCAACCACGTTAACAAGTTGTCCAATTACTGGTTGTCCGATGGTGGTTGTTCCATATATGCCAACTCCAACGGGAGCGATTGGTGCTGTTTGAGAATGTTTGTTGGATTTGCCAGAAGAACCTGCTACTCCAGCACCAATTGTTTGGCCAGTGATTGGAACTTGAGGTACTGGGACATCTCCATTATTAACACTAGTAATGTCATGTATACTTGTTCGTCTTCTATCTTTGTTCATAGAGTTCAGACGTATGAAATACTTTTGGGCATGACTGGCTACTTGCGTAGGAGTTCTTGTCACAACAAAGTTTCTAGAAATGCTTCGCCAATCACCTTTTCCATACTTTTCCAGACCAAGAAGGAACAATCTGCACACCAACAACAATAAAGCAAATGAAGAAGAGGTATGTACCTGTCAAATACAAAATTGAAAGGATGTTGAACTGTGTCTGAATGCAGAAGATGTCAATAAATATATATGCATCGTCAATTATTTCTCTGCACCCTTGGTTCTTACAGCCAACAAAGTGAAAAGTCCAATTGCTACAAAACAAGATCCAGTTTCAGGAATTTCAAGAAGTACAACACTCATTTTAGGATGAATGGAGAGTCTTAAGTGAACCATTATTTGATTAAGATACAGGACAAAGAGTGTCTTAATAAGTTGAAATAACAATGAAAAGATCATGCTTGTCCGCAACAATTTTACATATTGTGATCTCGAACTTGACAGAGCTTAAATATGCTGCTTATATTCAATAACCAACACGAGTTTCGGTAAAGCAGTCATACTTTGCTGCTATGTATGTCTGCCACAATGATCTGCACTGCTTGGGAGACACCTCTTATGGTTAACTAGTTATATTATCATGTCGTTTTATCTATTTTAAAAACCAATGTCATGCACTTGCAGGTAGCTTAAATTGGACAAACAAAAGCTCTAGGGATTAGGAAAAGAGACATCAATCTGTAATTACTGTCTTATGCATAATCAGAAATCTAAATCTTAACATTCTGACTTCAAAAAAAAAAACTTAATCGCTTAGAATTTCTCTATCGACTATATCTCCCACCGAAAGAGTATTATCTGAAAATGAGAGCAGCATAATACAGTTCAACAAATGTCTGGCAACAGCTTAGTCTTGTGACTTGATGAAGTACACCCTCATAAGGCAAAGAAAGTTTTTGCCAGAAGGAGCATAAAGCTAAGGTTGATAAGATTATATTCACTGAACATGAAGGGAAATTAAAAAGAAACAGAAACTGCTACTATCCTAAATGACAGTCCCTCTGTTTCAATTTGTTTGTCTAGCTTTGACTTGACACGGATTTTAAGAGAGTAAAGTTTTGAATCTTGTGGTTTTAAACCAACAACAGGTAGAATGTACTAAAATGTCTTATAATCTTAGGTTTTAAACATGTCAATATGCCATAGAAGGCAAGAGACATTTGTTTGAAATGGACTAAAAAGGAAACTAAGACACGCTGATTGAAAAGTATGCATCAACCTCAAGCACAATGTATGTACTTACGATTTTCTTATGAAGACACAACAAATTGTACTGAAGTAACTGAAGCTAAATGGTTACTGACCTATGTTCATCCTCAGTCCAAGCAACCCCTTTCCGCCGGTCCTGCTCCAACCTTAAAGCCTTACCTCCATCATTTGTCTCACCGTTTAACCTCCCTGAAATCCCACTCTTCTTTCCTGTTCTTTCACCACCACCATGGCTCGATGACCCGTCAACAGAAGAGTTGTAGCAAGGCAAAGGAACACAACCTGACTCGATTCGGCTCACATCATCGACTAAGATTTCATAATGATTCTTAACTTCCTCTAAGGTTTTCCCTGATACATCACCTGCAATTTTCTCCCACCTATCTGCAGAATCCTCAGGATAAGTTGCCAATGCATTCTCAAATGCTATATCTTGCTCTCTGCTCCATATTGAGCTTCTTGATTTAGCTAGTGTCATCTAGCCTTGTGAATGAAATTCCCTTCAGCAGTCTTACTGGAAATCTTGAAAATTCATTTCTTAGCTAGCACAAATATATATACACCAACAATAACTACGTCTCAATCCCAGCTAGTTGGGGTCGGTTACATGAATCTAACAATATTTCCTGTTTAAAATTCTCTCGGGCCAATATTATATTAAATAAAAACAACAGTGTAACCCAAGAGCATGACTTAGTGGTCGATGAAGTAGTTGAGACCCATGACATCTCATGTTTAAATCCCAACAAAGATAAAAAAGCATTAGGTCATTTTTCTTATCTGTCTCAAACTTGGTGGACAGAGGTAACATGGACGAACACCATTAATCCAAAAATTATATTATATATATAAAAAATAATAGTAAAACTTATATTAGTCAAATATTACTTGTTATAAATATATATTATTTCGTGAACACTCTTAACGATATTCCTGACTTCACTAGTGCTTGTACCTGTAGTATGTGTAAAATTAGTTGAGATGCATAGAAACTGACCGAACACCAGGTTTATTGGGAAAATAGAAGTGGATATGCAACAATATGATTGATTGGGGTACTGACCTTTTTAGAAACAATGTATCAGACTAATGAGGTCACTGAGAACAGAAACGAAAGGGTTCCAAAAATAGAAAAGTACACTATTGAACAACTCTAATAAATATTAGTGGGTACCAGAAGGGAAAACGGGTGTTGATGGATTCAATAGTTGGCTTTCTTCATAATTCAAAATTTGACCATTTTTGGATTGCTTACCCTATTGATGAAAAAGGGAACCAACTTTACTTAATGATTTTGAAAAATATCTGGAAATTTATAGATACAAATAATGGAAGTTATTTTCATGTTGCCATGAAAAAAATAAACTTAAAACCATGCTGAATGGGGATTCATCTTAGTTATTGAGCATTTTTATTGGAACTTTTCAGGGAGGATTCTAATTTAATCGAACACAATATGGATATCAGACACTAAATGAGAAACTAAAAGAAAAATAAATAAATAATGGTTCGAAACATATATTTGTCCTATCACTTTTTCACGAGTTCAATACCCAATGATTATCTATTTCCTTTTCCTAATTGGATTATCAACATCGACGTATCAAATGATACTCTTTTCGTATCTAAACTATCATCATTGTTCAGGTAGAAATGAGAACAACTTATAGTTAAGGTGTGTTTTAATACATAGATGATGATAATTCATGTAGGAAAATGAAACAACCTATAATTAAAATTTAAGTGTGAAACTTATAAAAAACCAATAATTCATATATGTTGGTGACCGTGAACTTCAAAAAAAGATGAACAAGGTTAATCTATCGCTTAGACTCTTCAAAATATCGTTGGGTGCATGTCGAATTTTTAAATGATCCACTATTTTTGAAAAGTTCGAATAACATAGTTGATTAGTATTGGGGAATACAATTCAATGGTAATTAGGGCTTTACTGAAAGGGACTGCAATGAACGAAACAAAGAAGAAAAACCCAAAATAGCAATTCAGATTGGCCTTATTGATCCCTGCAAATAATCAAATTGCAAAAATCCCATGTTGATAAGTGATAACAACTGTTTTGTCAGTAGTACAGGCCCATAAGAGCAGTAAAGCTAACTTTTTTTACAGCCAACAGACGGTAACATTATTCAATGAAGTATTACTCCGTTTAATTTATTTGACCTATGTTTTTTGATATTTGTGTTAGTAATCATAGTGCTATGCTTGTAGTATCTTGTTTGTGAAATTTTCGTATTGTCTATTGTTTCGAATAGATGATTGTAGTATTACTTTGTGATAAGCTTGTTTCTGTAATTATTTGTTGTGTGTTAATACCTATTGTGTTTATACTATGCCTTTTACAAACTATTTTTTGTCTTGAGTCGGGTGCTATCGCAAACAATCTTGCCGTCTCAGGTACAACGTACATGTACCCTCCACATATCCACTTTATGGAATATATTGGATAAGTTGTTGTTAATATCAACTTTCAACATAACATGTTTAATATCATAAGATCAAAAAATATTTTAATATATTCTACATATATTTAATTTAGTATTACACAAATTAATTTTTTTTTTTTAAATTTTATTAAATTTCATGTCAAATCACAATAGGACAATCAAATTAAAACTGGTGGAATAGTAAATTAAAACAAGTTCTAAAACCTTATCTTATAGTTATAAGTAGAGACAAAAGACAGACTTTTTAGTTTGTGAATTCTAAATAGATTTTTGGTACATATTAAAATAAACTTTTTACCTCAAATACAAAATATAAGCTAAAATTATTGAGTTTATTGAATTTGCCGTTGTGGCTCTGTTCATGCTAGCATATCTTATGGTGGTTTGACAAAATACCCTTAAAGTAAACAAATTTCAATTTTAATGATGATGATAGGAGTTGAATTTAAATAGAGAAATATAGTTTATAAAATTGATGTTAATTTATTTGAAATTAAGGCATAGTTATTTTTCTATTGTAGTGATGAATGATGATATACATATGTTGTAGATACAAACAACATTATGACAGTTTACCCAATTAAAGAGCTCTTGAAGTAACTTCTCTTTTTACCCCAAAAGATACATATTCAGGTACTTTAAGATTTTACCAATCAAGTAATTGAAAGGAAAGCAAAGCAATGCCAAGAATCTTTTTTAAATGTTTTTATTGTTGGGATCGAAATTAATAGGACGTCATGCGAAAGTTAATAATTGTAAATTAAGT
>NC_061115.1:17864375-17876769 GCF_002878395.1 Capsicum annuum
CTTATTAAGGGGTCCTAGACTTAGAAAATTTTAGCCAAGTATTCATACTTAAAGTATTTTAGCCTTCGTAAGTTGGCGATCCTTTTTGACCACCCTTATGACCTTTAAGTATCAATTTTTTTGATTGATTCATGATCAGGAATGTCAGTAGGTCACTTCAGGTGAGTTTTAGATTTTTTGGACCTCGTTTGAACCACGTTTGGGAATCCAAAATAGTGTATCGACGTGATCTCGATGCGCTGCATCGCCCATCATGTCTATCAATATTTTCCCCCAGCTCCCACTGGCAATTTCTAGTGAACCGATGTGTTGGCCATCGTGTCGATCCCATTGATGTGACACATCTATCTGTGCCTCACTAAATCAGTTTTCAGTCATTAAAATTCCACGTCCCTAGGGGTATTTGGGTTTTTTTTCCACAACTATTCATTCCCTAAAACACGAAATTCAGCCCTCACAAAGCAAAATTGCACTCTTTTCTCTCAAAATCACTCAAGAACAAACTCTAGGACTTTCAATTCAAGATTCAAATCCCAAGGATTTCACCACTAATCTTCAAAAATTCAAGAATTAAGGTATGTCAAGTGTTCATCCAAGGGTTTCCATCCACCCTTGGAGTTCAAGAAACCCTTTTTAACTATAAATTAATGAGTTTGATGAATTTCATGATGGTATTTGAATGTGTTTATGATTACCATGTTAATGAGATTCCTAATCCATGATTAGTTGTAAGATTCATATGAAATTATTGATTATGTGTGTTGTATCATGTAAATTCATGCTAAAACCTTTAAATGGTGAACTTGGTATTTGAAATTTGTGATGCCCACATGTTGTTTAGTATTATGTGCATATACTATGCCTTCCAAGTGTTTGATGAATCGTTCATGTGAGTTGAATAGTGAAATTTCATCATATTAGCATGTATACAAGTTCATATCATGCAAGTATTTGTCAAAATGCCTCAATGAATGAATGATGATCAAGTAATTATTTATCATTTGTTAAGATTGTGCTACATTTTGTATTTTATGCTATCGAGTCCTGGGGATATTTAATACCCAAAAATTTAGCTGCTTACATAGAACCATTGTCAATCACAGAATAGTATCAGTCATGTCACGATCAGTAGGATCCATTCAGTTACAGAACTTAAAAAAACTCAGTAAACTCAGTTAGTTAATAGAAATCAGTAGTATTCCGTTAGTCAACGGAACCCAGTTAACTCAGTTAGTTAGAAAACACGATCAATAACAATTCAATCAAGTCTAGTGAAGTTTAAGAATCAGTTCAGTGTCTATTCAGTTGGGAGTAGGATTAGCACTGAGCGAGAGAAAGGATGATGGCTTTCTCATCAGATAGGTAGAATCGTTAATAACAATTCCTGTACTCCAGAACTGCGTAGCTAGCACATGACGAAGAGTCACCTGTCAGACTATGCTTTACTACCTCCTAGGGGTCACCCTTCAGATTAGGCTTGACTCTGCCCAGGTGTCACCCATCAGTTAGGCTTGGCAACCTGATCTTTTAGTATTAGTACCAGTGGCACGATATTAGCACCCTTCCAACTGGGGTTACTGGTTGGACCCCACCAGTTTAGATTAGGGGCATGTCGGTTAGATGATTACCTCTCATAATTTCAGTTTTAGTTTTAGTCTCAGTATAGAACTCAATTCAGTTCTACAGAATCAGAACTATTAGATATAGTCACCCAGCTCAGTATAGAATTTAGTTCAATTCTACAGATTCATGACTGTCAGATGTAGTCACCCAGATCACTATAAAACTTAGATTAGTTCTACAGAAATAGGGTTGTCAAACATAACCACTCAGTTATCAGTAAAACAGTATCAATAAACTCAGATATTAGTAAAATAGTATTCAGAACTCAGTATCCAGTGCTATCATAACTTCAGTTACAGTTTTATGTATTTCATGTATGTACTCTCACTTAGTTATGTTCATATTACTCAACCAATTATTGTCATGTATATGAACCCATGCATATCACCCTACCTCACTTAGTATACCAGTACATTCAAAGAACTGACACATACCTTTCTTTTATGCTATGATGTTTTATTTCATATGTTCATATGCACGGGCTTTTGACCACCCTTATCAGCCCCTATTATCAGCAGCAGAATAGTGGTGAGTCCTTATAGTTCAAGGACGATATTATCTTTCAGTACTTCAGTATAGTGTTCAGTATTCGGAGTTATTTGGGGGCTTGTCCCATCAACTCCTTATTTAGACAGTTAGATGCTTTCAACCTAGAGTATTCCAGGTAAATGTTTTCAGTATTCAGTTTTTAGTATATAGTAATTATTTTTAGTTATGAACCTTGTGGCGATATCAACCTATCTTCCTCATCTATTTTAGTTATATATTATGATTACAGTGTTATTATTATTCAGTGCTCCCAGCAGGTACCAGTCATGGGTTAGCTGGTGGTCCTTTAGGGTCGCAGCACGTGTAGCGTCCGACGTATAGAATCGGGGTGTTACACAATTACCGTTGCATATCATCCCCATGACAGTCATGCATTCATAAATAAGTAGTTTCAGTCATGTAATCATGCTTCAATTGTGTAGTTCAGTATATAAACTCAGTCTATCAGTATTCTCAGCTTAATCACTCTCATTCGAGGATGAATGTTCCCAAGGGGGAGATATTGTAAAACCCCGTAAAAGTCCTAGTCTAATTCAGTTATATATAGCATGTAAAATGGGAGGGTCCCAGACTTAGAAATTTCAGCTAAGTGCTTATACTTAGAATCGTTATTTTTGCCTTCATAATTCAATGATCTTATTTTTTATCTTGACAACCTTAGAGTGTTGAATTTTAAGTTGATTCATGATTAGGGATGTCAATAGTTCACCTCGGGAGAGTTAGAAGCTTGTTTGGATGTCCAAGGCAGTGAGTTGATGCGATCTCGACATGTCGCATCGTCTATCGCATCGATAGTATCATCACTAGCATCAAGCATGCAATTTCCAGTGAGCCGATGCGATCTCAATGCATTGCATCGGCCATCGCGTCGACCCCATCTATGCACTGCGTTGGCTACCGTATCACTGGAAAGTTTTTACTCATTTAAAAATCCACATCTAGAGGGGTATTTAAGTCAATTTCTCTACTTTTATTCAGCCCTAAAACATGAAATTAAGCTATCCTAAGGGCAAAATCACTCTTTCTCTCTCAAATACTCTCAAGAACAAAACTCTTTGTCATTTAATTTCAAGTCCAAGCTTTAAGAACACACCAATGATTTTCACAAATTTAATTACCAAGGTATGTTAGGTGGTCATCCTTGGGTTTCCTTCTACCTTTGGAGTTCAAGAATCCCTTTTAAACTATAATTTTATTCATTTCATGATTTATATGTTTGAATTAGATTATGTTCATGCATGAATTGATGTTTGGTTTTCAAATCAATATTCATTACAAGTTTCAAGTGAATTAATTAGCATGCATGTAGAATTATGTGATTCTCATATTAAACCCTTGAATTTGCAAGTTGAATGTTGTAGCCATGACATTTATATCTTAATGATTACGATGTGCACTAATTATGTTCCCCAAGTGTTTGATAGAATGCCTATGTGAATTGAAGAGTGAATTCATAACATGTTATCATGTGGTTCCATTCATGTACAAGTTCATGCCTCTTAAGTGTTTGACAAAATATCTAAATGAGTGCATAGTGAATAAGTAATTAATGTAATGCTTTCAAGATTTTGCTATGTTTTAATATTGATGCTATCGAGTCTTGGGGGTATTCAATACCCAAAAACCTAGCTGTTTACCTAAAATTACAATAGCTACAGAATAGTCTCAGTATTGTCACGAACAGTAGTACTCCGACAGTTACAGAACTCAGTCCAGTCCAGTTAGTCAACACAATTAGTAATAGTTCAGTCAAACCTAGTATAGTATAGTGATTAGTTCAGTGTTAATTTAGTTAGGAGTAAGATTCAGCACCAAGCGAACCTAGGGATGGGGCCTCACCTGTCAGTTGAGGGTGTGACCTTTAGTTGCAGTCCCTTAGTTCTAGAACTACATAGCCAGTGTAAGTTAAATATATCTACTTGCCAGTTGAGGGTTGATAAATTATTCACCTGCCAGATGAGGGTGATTCTTTAGTGGATCCACATAGCCATTTTTAGTACCCGTGGCACGATGCTAACACTTTTCCAAATGGGGTCATAGGTTGGACCCTAGCTCAGTTTATAATCTGGGTATGTTGGTTAGATGAACACTCCCATAGTTTTATCTCATTTGCTAGATGAAGGTGATTCTTTAGTGGATCCATATAGCCATTGTTAGTACCCATGGCACGGTGCTTACACCTTTCCAACTGGGGTCATAGGTTGGACCCCAACTCATTTTATAATCGGGGTATGCCGGTTAGATGAACACTCCCACAATTTAAGTTTCAGACTTAGTATAGAATGCAATTCAATTCTACAAAATTGAGACTATAAAAAATAGTCACCGAGTTATCAGTAATACAATTATCAGTAATCTCAGATATCAGTCACTCAGTTATCCGAAGTCAGTATTCAATTTCAGTATGATCTCAGATACAGTATATATAAGTATATGCGCATTATTTCATAATCAACATTTACAGCAGTTTCAGATTCATGTACTCTCATTCAGTTGTTTCATGATGTTTATTCAGTCAGTTATCATTTCATGCAAATGAACCTACGTATATCAGCCTACCTCACTTACTATACCAGTACATTCAAAGTTGTCACGCCTCAAATTCTATTGGGGCGAACAGGCACCCGTAACCGTAAATGCCTGAGAGAACCAATCCATAACTTGTACTTCTAATGCATGTAACTATGACAACCAAAGGTTCTGAAAAACATGACATTATGCATCATTGAGAATAATTACGTATGCAAGTGCAAAATTATATATACAAGACATGGCCTTTGGGGCCACATATCTAAAAGACAAAACACTACCACGTTTAACTTTACATTAGTCTACAAAGCCTCTAAAAGATATGTAGACTTGGTTAGGTTTGGGACAAACCTCTGCCCTACTCTTGACTACTACACAATACCAAAACATATGGAACAAACTAGGAAAGCCCCGAATCAACCTGGAGCTTACCAATAGTCACCAAATAGCCTGTACTTCTACTAGCGAGATGTATTAGTTGAAGCACCTATGCCTGCAACATGAAATATAGGTCCCCCGTGAGGAACGTCAATATGAAAATATATACTGAATATGTAAGGCTGAAGGTAACAACACATTACGCAAGCGCTCAATATAAATAAGATACAAGTGTATAAGTAGTACTCGTAGACCACCTTTATATATACTTGTGGGACGACATACATTACATTCTTTTCTTCATTTTTACCTTTCTTACCTTATAATCTTTGTAAGCCATATAATGCAAATAACCAGCTGGTCAGTGGTAAATAGATAAATCGGGATTGGCCCATGCTAGGCTTATGCCCCTGAGCTGCCACCCACATAAGAACATTGGTATCGGCCCATGCTAGGCTTATGCCCCTGAGCTGCCACCCACATATAAAGGTATCGAGATCATCCTATGCTAGGCTTATGCCCCTGAGCTGTCACTCATTTTACATATTTGCATTACTTAGTTTATTTAACCTTTGAGATTGTTACTTTGGTGGTCATAACATTATGGTACCTTGAAACAATAATCTACCAATAAGAGACATATACGTGGGCACTTAATGAAACAATAATAAAGTGGGGAGCTGTTGGCACACAAATGAAGTATTTAGGAGCTGAAAATACACATGGGTCTTATTTGAGTAAATGGAGAACTTCTAAAATTTTCTAGTGAAAATAGACGTGCAGGTTTAATAATAAGCATATTTTGAGTTGTTTTAACACATTAGAGAGTGGGAACAAGGTCATTGTCTATATGGAACATAATAAGCTGCTATTCTGTATCACTGGTTTATAGGATAACCTTGGAAGCTTAATGGAACAAATGTTTGATTTCATGCAAAAGAGTACAAAATAGAGTATGCCTTACATACCTAGTTATATAACTCCGAAACTAACCTATCTTGACTTTCTTCCTTTTAGATTACTTTTCTACAATAGAATATATGGTAACTAATATTAGCAACCAACCGACACATTTGGAATATTTAACTTCCCCAAAACAGTAACGGGCAGTAAACCCTTTTCTCCTCCAATTACACCCACATACCATACATATTCTTATAAGATTCACCAAAACCACCTTGGCTTCATTACACCCTCTAAACAACATGCAAAACAGATTGGGAAGTAAGCATATGTAATAATTAATTTGGTGGTGTAACACCTCACTTTCTTTCCCTTTTATTGTAGCAATCAATTATTGAACTCATCATCTCTTGAGTTCCCATTAACAACACATCCATACCTGTTTCCCAAATTCATATATAAGGAGAACAAAATGGGGCAGTCACCTTACCTCAATTTTGTAACTTATCCTTTAAATTTGAACTCCTCAAGAACTTCAAGTTTCACTTTGCTTAACACTTTAAACCAAAGAATAAAAGAAATCTCTTAATAACAAAGAAAAAGTGAGCAAGTAGCTTGTTCTATATTCTGCCATGTATTTATAATTAGGCACCTATAACATGTTTTCCTAATCTCCTATGAGATAATTAAGCTAAACTTTAAGTGTTTTCATGTACCTTAGCTTGCAAAGATGAGGGTTTCTTCAAGAACCCTAGAAGGAATTTTAGGACTGTTGTTCTTATCCTTGTTAAGAAAGAGAGAAAGTTGAAATTTAAAATGGTGAATATTGTGTTTAAAATGAGTAAAATGACCAGCTATTTTGATCTTATATTGAGCCATCTATAACTTCTCTTATTGATCTCATTTTCAGCCACAAACTAGTTCAAGTAGGTGATGCACCTACTTAAGGGTTCAAGTTGCTTAAAATTTTAAAGTAGGTGATGCACGGACTAGCTTAATTTCTTATTTTGGGCTCAATTAAATTGGGCCTTTGGCAGATTTAGATGTTGGGTCATTTCTCCATTTTCTTCCTCTTTTATTCAATTTGGGCCCAAATGAGCACATTAGTATAGACCCAAATCTGGTCAATAGCTATGGTTCCATTAATTTGGTCCAAATAGCTTAAGTAGCTGACTCACCTACTAGATTAATTAAGTCAAGCAAGCACCTCAATATTTTATTCCATTTCCAGTTCCTAATCCCTTTAATCTAACCTTCAACGTGTACACACTTGGTCACTTTAAACTTTAGATTCAAATACTAGCTTACGATCCCAAGTTTAAATAGTTGTATCGATGTTATACAGGCAACATCTATAATTCCACCTGCACTATTAATACTTTCATAACAAATATCATCTGTTATCTATACCACGAGGCTATACCAAGTTCTATATAATTAGAACAAGTACAAGCAAAATATGGGGTGTTACAAAAGTACTGACACATACTTTTTTTTTTGCGCTATGATGTGTCATATCATGGTTCAGACACACGGGCTCCTGACCGTACTTAGCAGCTCAGGTTATTAGCAATAGTAATAGTGGTGAGTCATCATATTTCGAGGACAAAGTTATTATCTCAACATTCCAGTAGTTTAGTATGTTTAGTAGTCGGAGTTAGTTGGGGACTTGTCCCATCAAATCCCTGTTCAGATAGTTAGAGGCTTTCAGACTAGATTAAGTCAAACAGATGTTTAGTTTTTAAGTATTTCCATCAGTATTCAGTATCTATTTTAGTATTTTGAGAACCTTATGACATTTCAGTTATATTTATGCATATGTTAATAGTATTATTATTCAGTGCTCACAGCAGGTATCAGTCATAGGTTAGCTTGTGGTCCTTTGGGATTGTAAGCACCGTGTAACATCTAAGGTATAGAATTGGGGCATTACAAATGTTTGGATGGTTGTGACTATTCAGAAAAGTCATACTATTTTGAATGAACAGACATGATTATTCTTAAAATATACACCTTTCCAATAAATCATTGTCTCCTTTTCGAAGAGGCACTTCATGGCTTTATAAACCTACATTTTAGTATGAAAAAATTCTATACAACAAAAACTCCATGTGATCATCTCCCGTTGAGTGAGTTCGAAGAAAACTAGAATATTTGACGTACCATTACATTCTGGTTGTCAAGCCATTTTATCCTGGGAGGAAAATTCTGTAACCTCAGGTACTTGAGGGGAATTATTTTCTTAAGAAAACTCCGCGAATTCAAAGGACTTGGCATAATTCTGCTTCTATCTCTTTTCTTTAAAATACTGATTAACACATTTCTATTGAAAGGTCATTTTGATCTTGTCTTGAAGGTGTTGAAACTTCTAGTTGTTCTTGACAAGTTTGTTCTTGAACTTAGTTGAAGTTTATGCAAAATGACATACAGATTATGTACCCTAAACAATAATTATAAATTAAATTACATTCACTAGTTCCTAAGTATTTGTCTTTTACAAGTGCATCTTTAATTTCAAGGTAAACAAATGAATTGAATGTTAATACAATTCTAAACAAATGAATTGAATATTCATACAATTCTAAGAAATATAAGTTTTATGCATTAGATAAATTCAGTATGACAAGCTCGACATGAGAAGGTTTTTACAAGTTAAATTGATACTTTACCTTTCCTATAAATTACCACCTTATACAAAATTATTAAGCGGTTTCATGAACGTCAAATACCTATAAATTACCACCTTATATAAAATTATTAAGCGGTTTCATGAATGTCAAATAACCATAAGGAATATAGTTAACTAGCAGATAAACATTAATGTTATTTTGCATTGTTTGTAGTGTTGGTTGATGCCATTCCAACAATTGTTAAGTCTCTGCTCGCTGTCACCTCTTTGAAGTGCCAGGGATTCTCATTCCGACTCATGAGAATGAAACACCCACTTCTTTAAAGGCATTATAAACTCTGGTTGTTTTTCTGGTTGGGGACTGTCAAATATACTGATTATCAAGAGCGTCTCAATAAAATTAGTAGCTTAAAGTCAAATTTTAATAAGAGCTCTTACATATGTAAACATACACACAAATATACTACTATAATAATTTAGAATTGCTTTATTTGTTCTTACATAGTAGTTATTTTGGTGTAGTATTTTTGAAAGACATATAACCTTTAACTTCATATATTAATATAATTATTAATAAAAGTAAGGACTAATTCTAGTTAATAAGCTATTATCCATTTGTTTGCAATGCATTAACTTGAATCTTATTGTAAATTTTATTTATTAATGAAAAGTTTGAGTAGTTTAGTTCAAAGTTCTAAAATATTTCTTATAAAAATGAGATAGCTTTTTCTCTTTTTTTTAGATAATTTTTTAAAATGTATTTCACAATCTTCATTATTATTTCAAGCGAAATTGAAATCATATAGTTTACTATTAAAGTTTTTTTGAGGCCTCAAAATTTGGGAGGCCTAAAGTTACGGTTTTAGTAGTCTTACCTTTAAGTCACCCCAACGAATAGGTATAATTATATAAGAAATGTATAAAAATTGGTATAAGATGGAAAAAAACACCCATAAAACCAAGAAGATAGCTGGGTGTTGTGGTTTTCAGATGAAATCTTAAAGCTTAGAGTGTTAATATGTGTATTTGAACTTCCTGAACATCCATGATCTTTAAATCCTGAATCCGCCACTACAACTTTGTCCATGTAGTACTAACTTTATATGAAAGAAATGAGATTGCATACAATTTTCATAATACAAGGATATTAAGGGCTTGTTTGGCCATGCGAGATAAAACTACGATTTGAAATTAATTTGAGCTGAAGTTGAAATTTTATTTGGACGTATAATTTGAATTTCTTAAGTTGTACTATTTTTCTCATAAACATAAAACTTCATAAGTTGTGAAAACTATCAGAATGACCCCAATTCTTTATACAATCTTACAAATATGCAAAAATTTGAAAAAAAAAAATAAATATAATACATTATCACAAAGCTACTTTAAAATAATGTACAACAATCAATTTATTGATTGAACTTTAGTTCAATAAAAAGTAAAGCTAAACATTTGTTGTAGTATACTATTCTTTAATATAATGCTCCCACATAGCACATACAATCTCCTCACGTTGAGTATGCATTTCTCAATTAGTTATAATACTTGGTAAATATAAAATGATTAGTTATTTCAAATAAAATTTAACTTGTTGGATCAAATATTTAAAAAAGTTAAAATTATAATTTGGAATATCAAATTAAGGATTTTTGAGATTTTAGAATTTCATGATTTGAATTCATAAAATAAAATTATACGTTCAGATGCTATTTTCATCTCAAGATTTCATACCACAAGATAAAATTGCTTATCCACATGCCTATTAAGTATTTAATTTTTTAAACTAATCAGTGTGGGAAATTAGCCATGTGGAAACAAGTCATTAACACCAAGGATTGTCAACTTTGATTAGTTCACCATTTATTTATTAAAGGAAAAAGGGCAAATTTATTCTTTTACTATAAAAATTAGTTAAATATATTTTTTGTCATATTTTATATTTTGGGGTCAAATTTATTCTTAATTTTATACTTTGAAGCTAAATTTACGCTTGTTATTATAAAAATTTCACTTGTTCCCGTGATTTAAAAGAATAGTCTAAATCAACATTAAATATTTTATTATTTAAAAATAAAACATCCCCTAATCTTATCAGCTCCATCCGATCCGACCTTACAAAAAAGACAAAGACAAATGTACCCTTTCCCTCAGTTTTGTTGGTCGAATTTTCAATGAGCAAATATATTTCTCTTTCAACGTGCAACGCTAGTAGGGTGTTTACAAATGAACAAAACGTAAAATGGAATGGGACAAACACATAAGTATGAAGCTAGAGAATATGTCTAATAGAGACTTTGCTTTTGTTCCAGTTGTAGACACCTAATTTTGTCCCTTCCAAAGTTCAATTTATCCATTTTTAGCTCACTTTATCACGCACCCACACCCATGTGATTATGCCCTATAAAAATACAAAAAATAACAACCCTTAACAAAATTCCTAACAAATTTTATCTTGTTTTAATCATCCTAACAACCTACCCCTACCCAAACCATCCACCTCACCACTCTCACACCCTACCCCTCATGATTTTATTTAATTTGAACCAATTCACAAAAGGAAAAAAAAGGAGGGGGCCCCACTAGGGAATATTCTTGGATTGTCCAATTCATTAACACAGAACAAGGATTCCATTTTTTTACTTTCCTTTTCACTTTTTCACCACCATCATTCATAGACACACATTCACTCACCTCATAGCAACACAAACACAAGATCACGCACACACACAGCCGTGAGAAAATAGTGAGAGAGAAAAGGAGGGAGATATATGAGAAATCACTGAAGAAAAGAAATGGACTCTATTTTTTGATTTCTTCTTGGCGATACATGCACAGATACCATAGATCCTCACCAACGCGCACACACACAGAAAGAATCACAAAGAAAACCAGAGAGGGAGGTCGATTCTTGAGTTTTCTAGCAAGATTCTCACCGGAATCAGCGCCGACTATTTGAATTAATCTACCCCATTCCAAAAACCCAACATATCTTGTTATTTCTTTCTAATTTTTAAGCGAGACCACTGAAAACAAGTAAATAGCAGTAGCGCCATCAGCATCTTCTTCCAAATAGATCCTAAAACAATTTAACGTTAGTACTGTATTTGGATTTGGATTTTGTTTATCTCGGTGGGTTTGTCGTAGTCTGTTACAGGTCTCTATTTCTCGATACCAAGTAGAGTTTGTTCACTGTCCTTCATGGGTTCTCTTTTCGAATTGGCTTTAGAGGGATTTTTGTGCTAGAATTAGTTCATAGTCAAGATTTTGGTGTTCGTTGAGGTTCTCGGAGCTGCTCTCATCTTTCTTATTAAGTCAATTGAAAGATTTTGAGGTTCAATTATCGACTCTACTCTTTTATTATTATTATTATTATTATTATTATTATTATTATTATTATTATTATTATATATTTGATGACAATTGATTGGGTATTTGGTTGATACTTGGTGCTGTTTTTCTAGATAGCTAGTCGTTGTTATGAAACTGATGTTGATATGGCTTGATAACTATTTAATATTAAAATTCATGTGTTAAAAGAAATTTGGGAAGGGGTTAAACGCGATAAAGTGAATTAGTATTAATTTTGGATCATCGATTATGTTGAATTTATTGGAATTGTGATAAATAGAATCTAGTAGGCAAATGGTAAGTTGGGTAGGCAAATTTAGAACTTTTGGATTGTTGAATATTGAAAATGTTTGTTGAATGATTTTCTTTTATGAATTTGGATCAATCGTATTCATTCGTTGGGGAATGCCCCAAGGTCATATTTGTATTTATTCA
>NC_061115.1:17879769-17931996 GCF_002878395.1 Capsicum annuum
ATGATTATTCTTAATGAATCCTTCTTTGATACAAGAGAGGAGATTTCACGATTTTCAATACCTTTCTTTTGAGTAAAATCCTTGGCTGCAAGTGTAGCTTTACATCATTCAACATTATTATATGGGTCTCTTTTGGTTTTATAAATTCATTTGAATCCTATAGTAGAGACTCTTTTTGATTATTCATTGAGATTACAAGCTTTATTTTTAGTCGTTGATTTCATCTCTTCTTTCATGGAATCATACCAAAGTGTGAAATTTTCTCCACCCATGACTTGTAAAAAAAGAAACATGGATCATCTTTTAGTCTAACATCATAATCAAACTCATGAAAACATACAACATAGTCACTAGAAATTGCTGGTGTACAAACTCTTGAGGATTTTCTTACTTCCACTTGTTCAGGTGCTCCTTCAATAATGGGTTCAGATAAAGCAAATTATTTTTCAAGTGCCTCATCAAGTGGTGATGGCTCCTGAACTTGTTGCTCTTTAGGTAATTCATGAAAATTTTGACTGATTTGCATTTAAGTTTTCAATATATAAAGGTTCCATAAGCGGTTCTCTTATTTCTTTTAGTTCCACTACTTGAGTTGAACCACTCCCACTTACTTCATGTTCTTTAAGAAATTTAGCATTTTTAGTCTCAAAAATTTTAGGAGAATGAGAAGGACAATAAAATCTAAATCCTTTATAGTTAACAACATAATCTATAAAGATACCACTTATTGTTTGTTCATCCAACTTTTTAAAATGTGGATTATAAATTCTTACTTCAGTTAGACATCCCCAAATGTGTAAATGGCTTAAACTAGATCCCCATCCTTTAAATAGGTTAAAAGGTATCTTTGGGGACAGCCTTGGATGGACCCCTATTTAAAATTTTACACAACAGTTTTTAAGGCTTCACTAAATAAGGATAAATATAAACTTGATCTGCTAATCACGTTTCTTACCATATCCATTAATGTCTTGTCCTTCTTTCTGCCACACCATTTTGTTATGGTATTTCTGGCATGATATATTATGAAATTATACTTTTTTTTTCAAGGAATTCAACAAATGGACCTTTAACTTGTCCTTTTTCTGAGTACCTAACATAATATTCTCCACTCTTATCAGATCTTACAATTTTAATTTGAACTTCAATTTGTTTCTCTACTTCTATTTTAAAAACTTTAAAAGCATCAAGTGCTTCTGATTTATTAAACAAAAGATAAAAACACATATATCTTGAATAGTCATCAGTAAATAAGATAAAATTTCTCTCACCATTCAAGTAAGGGGTAAGAAAAGATCCACAAATATTTGTATGTATGATCTTAAGTAACTTAGAACTCTTTTTGACACCTTTAATGACTTTGTTGGTTCGTTTACTCTTTATGCAGTCCACAGAAGTTTCAAAGTCAGAAAAATCAAGATCTCCATGAACTCCATTATTTACTAACCTTTTGATTCTTTTAGTAGAGATATCTCCCAATCTCTTGTGCCAAAGACTTAATAAGTTATCATTAATAATACATTGCTTAGTATCAATTTTCTTATCATGCAGAGTTATGACATTACATTCAGTCGTGGGGGCTAGATCAAATTTAAATAACTTCTCAAATAAATTTTCAAAATTAATAACTTTATTACGCTTCAAAAGTTTCATTGTAGATAAATAAAAATTGAAATCATAATTAACTATTGATAGTCTAGAAAGAGAAATTAAATTTCTAAAATATGATGGAACATAAATAGTGTTTTCTAAATCAAATTGAAAATAAAGTTTTAAAATGAGCATATAAGTCCCTATGCCTTCCACATATGATGTCGTCTTATTGCTAGAATAAATATTTTATTCACCTTCTGTCGACTTTTTTAAAGGTAAAAATCCTGCATGATTTTTGGAATATAAGTTATGGAACCAAAATCGATTCATCGTGTATTTTCAGAAACTTCAATGAAATTAAATTCGTAACATACAAAGGTAGAATTACCTTTCTTCTGAAGCCACTTCTTTTGATTTTATGTAATTTTTTCTTCTTAAGTTGCATAATCTTAAAGTACAGCTGCAGTTCCTACATAATCTATTGCATGCAGAAATGAATAATAACAGGGATGATTTGTTCATCTTTAGTCTAAATGAAAAAATATTACATTTTAGCAAGAGAGAATTTTATATAATCTATGAAATGCGATAATAAGACTGATTTTATTTTTAATTCGGGAATCAAAAATAAATTAATAAATAGGTATTATTCGGATCTGAAAAAAGTTAGGAGGTTGAATTTTTATGTTGATTTTGTTGATAATGAAGTTGTTTTTTGAGAAGAAAATTTTTACAATATTAAAATTTTATACTTCATAATCAGATTTCTCAAATCAGATTTATCAAGAAAATGAACAACAAAGTATCATTAAGACTTAGTAGAATCTCGTCAATACTTGAAATACTATTGGAACAATGAGTGTTTCAAAGATCTACAAAAACCGTGTAGCCATGATTTGAAAATGAACCCATCATCTCTTACATTTTGGTGGCTTTCATCTGGCACTTTAAATTTTATTTTATGAATGTTGTCTGAACACTAATAAGTCTATTGTTGCTCATGTTAGAGTCTGAACTCCTCAAATTTTAAAATGTAAGTCATCTAAAGACCTCATTTATAATAACTATTTGCAGACTACAATGTTCAAGCGTTACAATAACGAGGTAATAGTTACCTTTTTGTAATTATATTTCTTTTTTGCTTTTTAATATTAGATATATTTATGTATGTTATTGATATGCACTAATATTGTTAGATTTTTCATTATAATTGTAATTGATAAATTTTTTACTTAAGTTTTATTTATAGGGTTAAAATTGTTTACGCCCCCGAACTTTGTTGTAAGAATCTAACACCCACTCAACTTTGAATAGTAATAATTCTCCCTCCTTTTTCCTAGTTGATTTTTTCAAAATACCTACTTTTTCCTTGTATTTATATCAACATTTGAATTTTTTTTTTAAAAAACTTTTTAATAAACACAATTTTTATTTTTGAATCTATATAACATATTTTCTATAAAAAGCTAAAAGTTATTTTTTAGACAAAAAATAAAAGTGAGAAATATTAATTGAGTATATAAGTTAATGACATTCTATACCGAAATAAATGAGTAAAATGATAAAAATTAATTTTATTCAAAATAAAAATTCTAATATCTATTTATACGTAAAAATAATAGGTTTATATTTTTATAAATATATTTCAATACAGGTAATACAAATTAATTAATAGTTGAGGGTCCTTCGAAAATAACTTCTCTACCTCCCCGAGCTAGTGGTAAGGTTTGCGTACTCCTACCCTCCTCATACCTCACTTAGGGAATTTCATTGGGTACGGTGTTGTTGTAGATCTATATTTATTACAAATCAAATGATTATTGCTAATGAATTTTAAATTATAATTTAGAAAATAATTCATATTGACAGCCAAAACTTGTTTATCTGTATAGATATTAAAAAAAATAGAGAATCAAAATATTTATCTATATACATAATTATATATACACACATACATACTTAATACCTATAACATAAAAATTTTGAATGTAAAAAATACCATTAGATTTTGTAATTAATTTATAAAATAATTAACTAATAATGTAAATGAATTTAAATAAAAATTATAAATACCTCGATTATGAAAGATAAATATATATAATATAAAAAATATTATATAAACGAAAGATTAAAAATATTAAGGATAAAATAGGCATTAAATAGTGAAGGGGGGGGGGGGGGGGATGACTGTTGCTCAATATTAAGGGGGGTGTTTGATTGATTTTCACTCCAGTGAAATCCCTTAAGTGAGGTATGAGGAGGGTAGGGGGTATGCAAACCTTACCACTACCTCGGGACATTGAGAAGTTATTTTCGAAGGACCCTCGACTATTAATTAATTTGTATTACCTACATTGAAATATATTTATAAAAATATAATTACCTATTATTTTCACATATAAATAGATAGTAGAATTTTTATTTTTAATAAAAATAATTTTTATTACTTTACTCATTTATTTCGTTATAGAATGTCATTAACTTATATACTCAATTAATATTTCTCACTTTTATTTTTTCATCTAAAAAATAACTTTTAGCGTTTTATAGAAAATATGTTATATAGATTAAAAAAATAAAAAATGTGTGTATAAAAGTTTTTTTTAAAAAAAATATTCAAATATTGATATAAATACAAGGGTAAAGTAGGTATTTAGAAAAATCAAATAGGAAAAAGGAGGGAGAATGATTATTGTTCAAAGTTGAGGGGGTGTTTGATTTTTACAACAAAATTCGAGGATGTAAACAATTTTAACCCTTTATTTATATGGTAGTATGAATTAAGAGATCTTGTGTTTTTTTTTTTGGAAACTTTCCAGGAAAATCCGCAGCCGCTACACCCTCTGCCACAGCCTCTGCCGTTCGGGTGAGCACTCTGTGATGAGCACTGTGTGCGCACTGGGTAAACCCCCAGATGCAATAGCCTGCAAACCACATGGGGATGTAAACCACACTAGGCAAGCCCTGTGCGACAGGCTCAAACCCAGAAGGCATTGAGGGGGGAATCAAAGAGATCTTGTGTTTATCGATGAAGAGATGGTGGAATTCAATTTGTGAGCTATTCAACAAGACAACTTCAATCAACAAGATCCTCATAATTCAGAACATCCAAACCAGTTGTAAATGAAGATGCATTCCTTGAATTAATGAATGAAATAACTAATGTATATTCTCAACGTTGACACCTAATTTTTGCCCTTCATGAGTAAGTTTAATTTTAAGTTTCTTCGATTCTAAATAAAATTAAATTAATAATTTATTAAAATAAGAGTATGCATAATAAAATTGACAATATCATAGACAAAAAAGTTAAACAAAATATATATTTTAGAATAATATTTATTTTATATAAATAACTGACTTTCTCTATTAACTTAAAGTAAAGTATATCCTTATTAAAATTTTTACTAGATAATTTTCTTTGTTATATTAATTTGATTTGGTACATCTATTATATTCATTAATTACATAATACTGTAGTAGCCTTTGTGAAAAATAAAAATAAAAAAGTATACAGTTTTGTATATTAGGTGAAGGAAAGTTTACCGAAAAAAAAAGTAAAGGAAAACATAAAGTCCAATAAAGTTGGGTAAAGCGAATATTTCTTGGTGTCAAACATTTTCAATTGTTTTTAAAGTGGCAAATTAGTAACTTCGAATTTCTTTTGCCTTGTAGTAAATATAAGTGATTCACAGGAGATATTTACTGACTTTGAAAATTTTGAATTAAAAAAATGTCTTGAAAATTTTATATTTTTTGGACCATTAATTGAAGTAAAAAGTATGGAGTTTTTGTAAGTTCTGATGTTTGGTCAACAAAATATTTAGGCCATTCAACTTATTATTGGTGACATTTTTACGTTTTGTTCATTTTACAAAAAAATAAGATATATGTATATATCACCAGTATCCAAAGCTTCCACTAATAAAGAGTATTTCGTGAATGGTGTGCGTTCTATTTATTTTTTAAAAAAATAAAAATCTTTCTTTACCTATAAAAATCAATAAGATCGGTAAATTGTAATATCTTAAATTCATCTTTTTAGGAGATCAGTATTACTTAAAATTAATTAAAAATAATATAAAACTAACTTCGTAAAGTTAAATTTTTTCCGTCTTAGGTTTTATCATTCTCTAATTTGAGGTTGATTTCACTGTTTTCTTTCTTCTTTTCTAATAGTGAGTTTCACGAATGAGGTAATATCTACGTAAGAGAACTTTTTTCTACCTCAGTCATTTGGTAGTAAATCATGAAATAAGGATAATATTTTTTAAACAAAATTTTGGAATTATTGATTTTATTTTAGCTCATTTGAAATATTTCAAAATTATTTTATCTCATTATTTATATTAAAATAATAAAATAACTATATATATAAAAAATAAAATACTAACATGAAATATCCTGTTTCTATTTTTACATCCCTCAAGGCCAAACCTGCACATGCCATTGTATTTGTATAACACGAGATAAATTTTCTCACGTTATTGCTTTTTAATTTGGAATGTAGCGCTTTAATCATGTTGATAGAATTTGTAGAAGTTCCTGAACATCTCAAATCACAATATTAACTAATATTATTATTCAGACAAATTTTATACTAACTAATTAACTTAAAATTTTGATGAAATATCTTTTACATAAAAGTAAAAGATAGTAATTGAGAAATAAAAATTCGGGTTATTAAAGGATTTTTTGCGATTATTTCTAGTATGAAATGAGTCAATCATCTACTTTGGTATTTTATTAAACAAAAATGGTAAAATTATTCCTTTATTGATCAAGAATTTCAGTGTTGCTGACTTAACATTTAGGTTTTGACATGACAGAGTTTACACTATTTTTTCGCACTTAGGCACACAACATGCCATTGGTAATAATTTTATTCATGAATTAAATCGGGATGGCTGGTGATTTCGAGATCTGTTTGCCCATGTGTTAAGCATATTAATTTTTTTTAATATATGATTGGCTACAAACAATTTTGTTTTTCAGTGAACTATTTTCTTTCACTGCCACTCAACTAAATCAATCAGTTTAATACTTTAAATACTTACATGGCCATTCAAGTTTGGGTCATAATAAAAAGGATGGAACACGATGAGTAGTTCAGTAAATAAAATACTTCAAAAAAATTAAAATGAAATATTTTCCTTCCCTACATTTATTACTTTTTCGGTCTTAAATTATCTACTTTGATTCTCTTTTACAATATGTATCTTGAGAAATATTAACTAAAAGGTTTTTTTAACTATTTTATCCTTCATTGTTGTTTGAACAATCATAACATTACTTATAATAAACGTGTTTAATTTGTAGTCTTCAAGAAGAATAGGTACTAAGGATAAAATGAATGAAATTTAAACTTTAAAAAGACAAATAATTTGAGACAATTAATTTTAAAAGTCATGATAAATAATTTGAAGCGATGCAAGTTTATTAATTTCTCAATGAACTTTGAAATAGATGTATTACTTCAATTTGTTGCCTTAACTAACTAGTATTCTCACTTAAACTAAGTTGCAATCCAATAGCTCTGGATAACTAATGCATTAAGATACATGCAAGCTTCTCCTAATCCAAAAAAAAATTGTTTTAAAGTAACAAAAATAGCGTCATTTGTGACATCAAAAGCAACAACTACTATATTAAAGCAAAATATTATACACACTATTATTATCCTGGTCGTTGAAGGAAAGTAAAACTGACAGTCAATTAGGTTAAGTTTTTGTTTTCATGAAAACGAATATTTCCTTTCCAATCCAAAAAAAGAAAAGTGTTTACATATATTCACACTAGTATAACCCAAAATAGGTAGTATTACATTTCAATGTCAAACATATTTCTGTACCAAGGGAACACGTTTGGAAGACTATTTGACTTTCTTACTTCAAATTATGTGATACTCTATCCTTCTCATTTTGACTTGACATTAAATTTTAAAAATTACAAAAAAATTTTAATCTACAACTAAAAATATGTAAAATTTATTTATCAAAATATGTTTTAATCTTATCATCTGAAACATATCATATAAAAAATTATAATTAAAGATTTTTTAAAAATATATATAAATTTTTAAATAGATTAAAAAAAATAATACAACCAACTTGAAAAGGAGGGAGTATGTAATTCATTTTGAAAGCATAGAGAAATATATATTAAGATAAAAGATAGCCTTGGAGTAACTAGTTCAAGCAGTGAAGACAACTTCTTACAGAAATATCGAATAGGACTATATATAATAAATTTTTATGATTCAATTCTTTTTTAATTCCACACATATCAAATATTTTAATGCATGAAACTGCCTTTTTATAAAAAATCAAATAGTACTCTATTGTGCATTTTGTTCTAACGACAAATAATCAAAACAACGTAACAATAATGTTTTCACACGAATATGATATATATACATATATATATATATTATATGGTTCACCAACATATATACTAGTAAAAGATTGATTTTGCCTTTGATTTCCACAAAAATTAGGTAAATTAATTGGTAAGAAAATGACGGTCGCCGTTCACGTGATTTAGTTTCCTATATAAATAGCTGCTCTCTTGCTGCCACTTCTACCACTTGCCCATTATCCCAAAAATCATACTACATATATACTAGCAAATATATATTATATATTATCCACTATTTGTCCTATTGGCCAGTAGCCCAATATGACTTTTATTATGTGGACAACATTTATTTTGTCTGTAATTGTATTATTCATCTTCCATAAGATGGTAGATCTGAAGAAGAAGAAGAAAAAACTTCCTCCTAGTCCAAAAGGGATTCCAATATTAGGACATCTTCATCTTTTAGGTGATAATCCTACTCAAGATTTTCACAAATTATCTCTTAAACATGGTCCTATTATGTACCTTAAATTAGGATTATTACCAACTTATGTTATATCTTCTCCTGAATCAGCTGAAAAAATCCTCAAAACTTATGATCATGTTTTTGCTAGTAGGCCTCATAATGAGACGGCCCAATACATCTCGTATGGCCAAAGAAATTTGATTTTCTCAAAGTATGGCGCGTACTGGCGTAACATGAAAAAATTATGCACGGTTCACTTGCTGAGTAACATGAAGATTAACTCATATCGATCTACTAGAAGTGAAGAAATTGACCTTATGATCAAATCGATCAAAGATGTAGCTCAAGGTCGTCATGGTCGTGTTGCTGATGTTGTTGACCTTAGTGCTCAAGTTTCCTCATTGAGTGCCAACTTGAGTTGCTTGATGGTTTTTGGTAAAAAGTTCGTGGATGAGGATTTGGGCAAAAGGGTTAGTTTTAAATCTTTAGTTCAAGAGGTTACACAACTTGCTGCAACACCAAATCTTGGAGATGTTTTCCCTTTTCTTGGTGTTATTGACCTCCAAGGACTCACACGTCGCATGAAGGACACTGCTAAGGTGTTAGATAAATTTGTAGAGAAGATTATTGATGAACATGATCATGATGTAGACCACAAGAAAAATAAGGACTTTGTAGACACTATGATGGCCATCATGCAATCTGGAGAAGCAGAGTTCCAGTTTGATCGTCGCCATGTCAAAGCTGTCCTGTTGGTATATATATATATGTTCATTTCCAAATTGATATAGTATATAATTAGATACTGCTTCCATTTTAAGGAATATATTTGACTGGGTATAAAATTTAAGAGAACAAGAACACTTTTGAAACTCATCTTCTAAAACAAGTTACTCCATCCGTTTAAAAAGAATGATTTACTTTATTTTTTAGTCCGTTTTAAAAAGAATAACTTCTTTCCCTTTTTAGTAACTTTTTAATTCTAACTGTCCACATGACATGTTTAATAAGACCATAAAATTAAAGAAGATTGTGTTACATTTGTCGTATCTTTAATTTAAGACCACAAGTCTTAAAAGTCTTCTTTATTTTATTAAACTCTGTATCTAATCAAACTAGATCATTCTTTTTTAAATGGAGGAAGTATTTAATTTTTCATGACTATAAATCATTTTCTTAAGCTTAAAATAAGAAGTTCAAAATTAAGTTGTTGCTGAATATGAAAGATATCACTTTAATTTGCCAAATCATGCAAAATAAGTTGTTTCAAAAAACAAAGAATTTCACGTAAGTTATTGAGACAAAAGAAATACCAATATAATCCACAACTCTATATGTCACTTCGAAAATTAATTGCAGTCAGCTACCTGTTTTATATAATCTTGTGTCTAAATGACTCAATATCTCTAGATGATTCATCATAATTAAATTATTATTATGAAGACCATCAGCTTAATTACCTTTAACTCGTCTTCTTTATCCAGACTTGGAAGAAACAATGCTTTGCCAAGTTGAGTAACAAACTTAATGCATGGTACTAATTAATAGTATTTCTTTTGTTAAACTCAGGATATGCTTGTGGCATCAATAGATACATCATCAAGTTCAATTGAATGGATGCTCTCAGAACTTCTCAAGAATCCTGATATAATGAAGAAACTCCAAAAAGAGTTGGAACAAGTAGTAGGCCTAAATAGAATGGTAGAAGAATCAGACTTGGAAAACTTGAAATACCTAAACATGGTATTTAAAGAATCATTTAGGCTACATGCTGCTGCCCCATTACTACTTCATGAAGCGATGGAAGATTGTATGGTAGATGATTTCTATATAAAAAAAGGATCACAAGTCATTGTCAATGCATACACAGTTCATAGGGATCCTAACTATTGGCCTGAAGCTGAGAAGTTCTCCCCAGAGAGGTTTCTTCAAAGTAACATAGATGTTCGTGGACGTGATTTTCAACTTTTACCGTTTGGCTCTGGCAGAAGAAGTTGCCCCGGGATGCAATTGGCATTAATTATTGTTCGTCTTGTGGTGGCACAATTGGTTCATTGCTTTGATTGGAAGCTCCCAAATGACATGCAGCCTAAGGATTTGGACATGACTGAGCATTTTGGTATAGTGATTGGCAGAGCTAATCATTTGATGGCTGTTCCAACTTACAGGCTACAACACAAATGATTTTGGGAAATTGATTTTGATATGATACATCTAGTTATATACATGACGTTTGACCTTGGATAATAAAGTTTCTTTAATTTACTGCTTTTGATTTAAGTACTTTTGTGTATGCACTTGTACTAGTATAATATGTTGAGTACTGTTTTTACCTTTACTTAAAAAAAACCTTAGTAATTGTATTGAATGACAATGCTAGTCCTATAATTAGTTAAAGACTACTTTTTTGCCATCTTCGTCATCATATTAATCTTTTTCTATTCTTCTCTTAAAAAATTATTACCCCTAAATTTATAACGACCATTTTTTTATTGAAAAAAAATTATATTTCGTACAATTTTAATTATTAATTTCCTAGATTATACTACAAAAGTATGATTTATGCGTACAAAAAGAGAAAGATAAGAAAAATGAAAAGGGGAGGAAAAGAAATTAATTTAGGGGATAATTATAAAAGGCTCATTAAAGGGATACTTTTTATTTTTCAGAATTTTGTTTTTAAATAGAAATTCTACATAAGTAAATTTTATTAAAAAATATAATTAAATAGATTAAGTGACTTTCTGAGTAAAAATATAGTAGTTGACCAATAAAGATCAAAATTGAGTGACTTTTCAGAATAAAAATATTTATAATTGACAGACCGATTGAGTTATTAATTCTATTACTCATGCTTTTTGATGTTCTTGGTTACCTACCTCTTAAGAAAGATACTTCTTCGATTTTAATTTGTATTTCTCATTTTTCTTCTTTGAAAAAAAATATCTCTTTTTTTTTTAATAACTCTTTAGTCTCAAATTTTCACAATGTCATGTTTAATTAAGACAATAAGATTAAAGAGATTTTGGTACATCACGTATCTTTAATTTAAGAAAACAAGATTCAAAAGTTTTTTTTTTTTTTACTTTTTAAAACTTCATGTCAAGTCAAAATTAAATAAATAAATAAATAAATTAAAATAAAGTATTTAATAACCTTAATATTACGAGTATTTGTCTAAATTATTCTTATCCCGCTTAACATATCATCAATTGCTAATTGGAAGTTGGAACAGCTCAAACAATTCTTTTTTTAAAAGTAATAGTTACTTTTTCTTTTTCTACTGCTATAAGTACAAAGACGTATAACCAAATTAAAGATAAAAAATTGTCAAGTTGCATATTAGTAGACAAATAGAGGTCCGTCTATGAATAGACTACACAAAATTACAAAGGCATAAACAGAAAATCAATAAAAAATTTACATTATGTGCATTTCTCAGCCATTAAACTTTCTCCATGTTTATAGTATTAAACACGAGAATGAATCGTGGTACATATTTTTATTTAACAAAGAGAGGACGCAGAATGAAGTAAATGGAGGAATTAAATTTCATGAGTTCTACCTTTAAGATTTTTAGAATCTTATTATATCTTAAAGTTATGATTCATACCAACTTTTTATTATTACTAGTCAAGTATACGTGCTTTGCACGATGTCTCACGTTAATTAATATTATGTGTATGTTATAATATTAAGTACACAATTTTTAAATTGTGTGCTATGTAGAGCGTAAAATATTTGTTGTAAGTAATGATGCTATTATTCATCATTTTCAAAACATAAAAAATCGTTGAGCACAGTTATGATTGGTGTCCTAAGATTAGAAGTCTTTTTCTGAATTCAGACTTATGAACTAAAGTATTTTGTTTGAAACTTGTTACTGGAAGCCTTTTTTGGTAATGGTAATATTAATTGTACTTTTATTTAATGTTGCATTTAAATAGTTATATATTTATAGTATATCATCATTAGTAATTTATATTAAAAAATTAAAGCACCAACAACTTTTAAATTTTGCGTCTGCCACTGATTCTACCACAATAACAACATACCAACTACATTCCTACATAGTGGATTTGGAAAGGGTTAGTGTACAAAAGTGTACACAATCCATATCTAACCTTCAACAAAAGAAAAATCACCAATTTTACTTCATGTATAATTCTACTTCTTCCACTCCAGGTTACTAATTTCATTACATTAGTACTACTAGTTTAGTGGACGTGCTTTGCACGTATATATCGCGTTAAGTTTTGAATTGAAAAGGCTTCAATTTAAGAAAATACACGAAAAACTATTAAAAGAACAGAGCTCATTGTCATGGGAATTTTTAGCTGTGAACATGATTAAAACAACTAACATAGCATCTTACTACATCATAGAGTTTTGAAAGTCATAAATTGTGACTTCTACATTTCAATTATTACAGTTTACACGATTTAATATATTCTTATTGAATAATTCCAAATGACCATCAATAAAAAATGATTTTTAAATTCATATATAATTTTAAAAGTTAAATTCAAAAGAATCATATAAGAAAAACAAACATGAAAGAATCCTAAGGTCTAAAAGACTCTTATATTGGTAGCTCACAAGCGCATCCAAGAGTAATAGTAATCTTACTCTTCCACATCTACTATATAAAAAAAAACCTATAATCAAGATATCAAATTTACATGAAAATTCTTTAAAGTCTGAACCAGTAATCATCTACCACTTGTTGAACAGCTTCTAACAATAGACATGATAGTAATAAACACCATAATTCAGAAATATGTGAATACCTGTAATTAAGGTGTATATCATCATCTCACCGCAAGATCAAAACCTTTCTTCCAAGTTCCAACTTTTATTGATGTGCTCCCCTCCTCATCTTCCCCTTTTTTTTTTCCAGATTTGTTATAAAATTTTCAATATCATTACACTTTTACCAATAAGCCAATTAATCAAATCGGCACAGTAACTATCATTGCTATTAAAAAAATTGATGCAAACATGAATCGTTAAGCAGCAATTAGATAATTATATCCAGCTTAATTGTTATCAGATATATAGAATGGTGAACAAATATATAATCTCGTTCCTAGGCCGAAAATCTTTTTATGAAAATGTTAAAGATCATATATGAGAAAACAGTTCACTCAATTGCACACTAGCAAGTAAAAATTAGAAACAATTAGGAATTAATCAACTGAAATTATTTGGTACAAGGAATAGGATAGACAAAATTATTACATGAATTAATATCCCTAGCTATATTTTGTTCTGAAATTATTATACTTATCCAATGTATCAAACGATCCCACAATAGTAACATGCAGTTGAAAGTAAAGCACAATAAGAAGATTGAACACATGTCAAGAATAATAATAAAGAAAAACATACAAAGGGATAACAGAGTAACAGACAACGTGGGATAGTGCAATTAAAGAAGTAAAACCTTGAGTCATATTCTATTTTTTAACAGAGAGATCCTACCAACATGGATTTGAGTCCTAAGAATCCATATATATGATCTTCATAAAAAAGTTGGATAGGGTTTGTTTTTATTTTGCATGTTTTTTTGTAGTTTTTTTAAATCAACAATTGATAATTGATTCTTCCTTTTATAACAATTTCTCGTGTTAGCAATTTATATGTTAGAAAAACTTAATATAAACAAACCTGCAAATAAATTGTAATTTATCTTTAAGTAATAAAACAATCAAGAAAAAGTAAGAACTCACCCCTTATTACGATATGTGTCCGATTATTCAAATATTTGACATGCCCAAACTTTCAATTTATACGTCTAACAACATCAAAAGAAGCAATGAGTATAAACCACCATGAAAATATAGAACTCAAAAATATTGTCATAATATATAAAATATATTACTATAAAGAATGTAGAAAAGTCTTTTCGCAAGTGGAATATTGTTTTTCACTTGCAGAAATAATAGAAATTGTGCGGTAGAAGATGAATTGAACAAACCAAATCTATATAAATTACAAAATAAAAATTACCTCTTGCCATATATTTTAAAATTCCTTATTTAAGTAAATCTTATCATATTTTAAATTCTTATCTCATATATTTTAGGAGACAATATTATAATATAACTAAATAATAATTTGAGAAAAAAAGGTGAAAAGATGATTTTATCTGAAATAGAAACTTTTAATGAAGGGCAAAAAGTTTGAATCACTTTTCTAAGGTCTTCACACTTTTAATGTATTATAGATATAGAAATAGATATAGATAACATTGTGTCCTTTTCTTATGACTTGTATTACAATTATCATATATTTAGGATCCCTATTTAGTTATAAAGATATCGATATAATAATTAGAAAAAAAAAAAGTGAAAAGACAATTTCGTCTAAAACAAATACTTTTAATGAAGGACATTAGTAATATCTTTTTTCTGTGCACAAATAAATTATTAAAATAACTATTATATTTTTGTTGAGCTGCAGTTATTATTTTCCTACAATCATATATTTTGGAATTTTTTAATTATTAATCATAGAGAAAAACATAAAGTAATAATCTAACAATATAAAGTTTATCAAAAATATAACTGAAAGTACATGAATATAAACCATTCTTGTAGCACAAATAGAAAAAAAGTAGAGAAAAAAAGGGCATATATTATTAATAGAAAAATAGAGAAAGATGAAGAATAATACACGTATTTATTCTTTAATTTTTCTTCATGTCATCAAGAAACAAAGAAATCTTGTACGACTAAAAAAAAGAGAAATTTATTTTTCTACTATCATATATTTTAAGATTCTTTAATTATTAATCATTGAGAAAATCATAAAGTGATAGCCTTACAGTACAAAATTTATAAAAAATATAACTGAAAATACCTGAATATAATCTGCTAAGAAATTGCATATTCCTACAGCACAAATTAGAAAAAAAAATAAAAAAAAATGCATACATTATCAATAGAAAAATAGAGAAAGACGAAGAATAATACAAATATTTATTCTTTAATTTTTCTTTATATCATCAAGAAACAAAAAAATCTTGAATAATGATAGCAAAGAGAAATTATGAAAATATAACTTGCAATAAATTAAATGTAGATATGATTGATAACAAAAAGAATTAGTATAATATTTGAAGAATACCGTACCTTCAAAATACATGAAAAAGTAGTTACAAAATTATTGCTGCTACCAAAATTTCTGAAGCAACAAAGATAAAAGATTTAATCTTTTGAATTTAGAAAACTCATCTTCCATCAAAGCTAAAATCATTGTGTAAGTACTAATATAGTCTTGTGGTATTCTGTATTTTTTAGATTTAGAGAACACCCATCTTCCATCAAAGCTACAAACCATTATGTTGGTATTAATATAGATACTGATATAGTCTTGTGATATTCTGTAGATGGTGATAAATTTTCAATCGCCGCCTTTTATTTGTATAATTGTATTTAGATTGGTTTAAAAAAGAACCATACACATTCTTTAAATATGGAAAATGTGTACTCTTTTATACCTTACGTAACTAATTTAGGGGGGGGGGGGGGGGGAGGGGCTTACCATATATTTTAGTAGTTTATAGATATTAATTTTCTTTTATCATATATTTTAGAAATTCTTAGTTTTATATATTTTAGGAGTTAATTTTATAAATATAATTAAATAATATGAATTAAGCATGTGAAAGATGATTTTATCTATTGCAAAGACTTTTAATGAAGGGTAAAAAGTTCAATTCACTCTTCTAAGGGTGTTCACATTTTTAATATGTTATAGATATAGATTTTAGTAGATTTTTAGACAAAATGCATAACTATCCCCTATCATATCATAATATTTCAATTACACGTCTTTTCTTTAAGAAGATCCCATTATCTCCCTAAACTTTCGGCAAAATACATAACTATCCTTCAATCCTATCATCATGTTTTCAAATACACCTCTTTCCTTTAAGGTCATATTTCTCCCCTAAACTTTTTTTCGTAATTATTTTCACCTTTTATGCTGAGTTGGACAAGAGCGTGAAAACACATCCTTTTAGCTCATAAGATCCAATAAAAAAGTTTTTAATTAGTCTGTACTACTTTAAAACCTTTTAAACAATTCTTGGCCATTTTTAAAGAGCTTCGATGTTTTTTGGATATGTTTTTTCAGACTACTCTTACTGAGAGTAAAATTTACTATCATTACTATAAACCATGTATGAACGATATTAATTGAGTTATCCAGTAACATGTTTTTCCAAAATGTTTTTCCAAAACAGAAAATCAGCTACTCAGATTTGAAAGTAATAATCTTAAGACGTAAAAAAGACAATCTGATGCACTAAAATCTGTTATGCACGAATTCGGGAAAGAGCCAAACCACAATCTCTACTGTCAAAAATATAATAATACTTCTAACAACTCTAAGATGTGCAATTAAATTACAACAATAACAATAACAACATATCCAGTGTATTCCCACCTAGTGGGGGTCTGGGGATGGTAGAGTATATGCAGACCATACCACTACCTCAAGAGAAGTAAAGAGGCTGTTTCTGATAGACCCCCGGCTTAGGATCAATAACAGTATAACAAATACAAAAAGAAAGTGCATATAAACTAGTATGGTACACAAATCAAACGAATAGTATAACAAACACAAAAGATAAGTGCATAATAAACTAGTACAGGATGCAAAAAAAGCCAACACCACTAGCCTCAAAAACTACAGCCACAATACTACGAACCAGAAACTCCTCTATTACTACCGTTGCGCTCCCACCCCCTAACCCTCTACCCTAATCTGCGTTCTCCACACCTTCCTATCAAGGGTTATGTCCTCTATAAGCTGTAATAGCTCCATATCATGCGTAATCACCTCCCTCCAATAGTTCTTCGGTCTACCTCTAGCCTGACTAAAACCATCCATAGCCAGAGTCTCACACCTTCGCACTGGAGCATCAGGGCCCCTCCTCATCACATGCCCGAACCAACGTAGCCTCACTTCTCCCAACTTATCCTCCACCGAGGCAACTCCCACCTTCTCCTGAATAATCTCATTCCTCACCCTATCTTTCCTGGTATGTCCACACATCCATCACAACATTCGCATATCCGCTACCTTCACCTTTTGAATGTGGGAGTTTTTAACTGGCCAACACTCCGCTTCATACAACATAGCCGTCCGGACTACCACTCTGTAGAACTTACCTTTAAGCTTCGGGGGCACCTTCTTATCACAAAGGACTCCCGAAGCGAGCCTCTACTTCAACCACCCTGCCCCAATACGATGCGTGACATCCTCGTCAATCTCACCATTACCCTGAAATATAGACCTAGATACTTGAAACTTTCCCTCTTCTGGATGGCCTGGGAGTCTAGCTTCACAACCACTCTATCTTCTTGCGACATATCACTGAACTTATACTCCAAGTACTCTGTATTGGTTCTACTTAATCGAAAACCTTTAGATTCAAGCGTCTTTCTCTAAATCTCCAACTTATCATTAACTCCACTCCGAGTCTCGTCGATCAGAACCACATCATCTGCAAATAACATACACCAAGGCACCTCCCCTTGAATATGTCGAATCAAAACATCCACCACCAAGGAAAAATGAAACGGGCTAAGAGTCGATCCCTGATGCAACCCTATCAAAACTGTGAAGTGCTCTGAATCTCCACCCACCATCCTCACACGAGTCTTCGCACCATCATACATATCCTGAACCGACCTAGTGTATGCCACGGGCACCCCTCTAGCCTCCAAGCACCTCCACAGAATATCCCTGGGAACTCTGGCATATGCCTTCTCTAGATCAATAAACACTATGTGCAAATCATTTTCCCTCTCTTGAAACTGCTACACTAATCTCCTCACAAGGTGAATGGCCTCAGTGGTCGAGCGACCAGGCATGAAACCGAACTGATTCTCAGAGATCGTCGAGATTCTCCTTATCCTCAACTCTACCACCCTTTCCCAAACCTTCATAGTATGACTCAACAACTTAATACCTCTATGGTTGTTACAACTTTGAATGTCTCCCTTGTTCTTATATACTGGAATCATCGTGCTCCACCTCCACGCTTCAAGCATCTTAGCAGCTCTAAAGATAATGTTAAACAACCTTGTCAACCACTCCAGACCTGCCCCACTAGTGCTCTTCCAAAAATCTACTGGAATCTCGTCTGGCCCCATCGCCCTACCCTGCCGCATCCTGCGAATAGCTCCCTTGACCTTCTCAACCTCGATACGCCTACAATAACTCTAACATTAATTTCTGTTTCATTTTATTGCCACTAAAAAATACACCAATCATAAGTCAAGAAAAAATAAGTATTTTTCAGTATCTTCAAACAATTGCTAGTTATAGTGATGGAGTGAAATCAAAGACATTCGAGTGATTGAAATATAAAGCAACATATTCGTTTTTACTCTATTGAAGTTTATTATTAGGATAAATTATTCTCAAATTAGGATTGATTTGGCTTCTTCAGCGAATAGGACAGAGAGAGTGAATAAAAATAGAAATTTGAGAACTATATATTATTTCTCTTTCCTTTAATTTTTAAAGACTAGATAATAATAAAATAAAAAAAGAAAATAGAGTGGGATCATTTTATTGGAGTACTTGTATGTAATGCATTTATTATAATTGTATTTTTTGTCCAAATCAGCATAAAAGATAAAAATAATTACAGAAAAAAATTTAGGAGGATAATAGGACCTTCTTAAAGAAAAGACGTGTAATTGAAAACGATGATAGGATAGGGAGATAGTTATACATTTTATCAAAAGTTTAAGGGGGTAATAGGACCTTCTTAAAGAAAAATGTCTAATTGAAAATATTATGATAGAATAGGAGGGTAGTTATGCATTTTGTTTAAATTTTTATGCATAAACTTATATTTTACATTAAAAATATTGAATTCGGATAAATTTAGTATCACAATAGTACATCCGCGCCCCAGAGGACACGATGCTATTTAAAGTATTCGTAAGACTAGTCTTTTTGACCATTTTAATTAAAATATACATGGGAAAGGAACCCATTCAGTTGAATTTGGTCCATTATTGATAATTTAAAAGGAAAAGCAAACTCTATAACACTTTTTAAAATAAATAGTTTAAATTTGAAAATTTTTTAAAAAGTGTCCAATTGGATATACTATTTATGCTTTATAGTTATTTTTTAATTTGGGTCATTTTGGCCTACGTAATTCATATACAATATTGATACAGTCTATATATTATACTTATACAATATTCAACTTGGCAAATTCGGCCCTTTTAAAAATATTTCAATTTTTTTTTCTATAAATTTTTTAACTAATCAAATATTCTATTTTTTTTATTATTTAGAAATAAAAATTAAATTATATAAAATCAATATAATTGTTAAATAGAATATGTATCTATATAAGATATATGTATAAAAATTGTATAGTTCTATCAAATAAGTATATGTATAAAATATATAGAAAATGTATGAAAATTATATAATTGTTGTATAAAATGTGTAAAAAAAAAAATATGTATAGTTATTGTATAAATTGTGTATCAAAATTATATAATTTTCGTATAGAATATTTATATATATAAGATTTGTATAGAAACTGCATAGAAAATGTGTAGAAATGGTATAGAATAAGTTAGTAAACTTAAATGGTTTGAAAGTGAAATTTAAATTTCATGGTCATTTTCATGAAAGTAATTTAATTTAAAGTGTCGCTTCTGTCCTATCCCTAATTTAAACCACAAACAGTATAGACGATTTACAATTACTTGATTGGAATTTTGGTCCACCAACAAAACTTCTCATGACTTCGTCTGAAAATCCATAGATGCATCACTTCCGTGGGTTTCCCTATGAGAAGAAAAACAAATTTCAATTGAGTAAATGTAATAAGTAATTTTAAGGAAAAAAATACAAAAGTACCAAATTTACGTTTATAATTTAAACTAAATAGCAATACTATCAAAAAATTATATGGAATAGCAACAATGATAATATTTTAATGGTTCCTTATCCTCCCTTATTTTTCTCTCTCGTATATCTCTAACATTTTTTTCTCGTTTTGTTTCTTGTTTATTTTTTTCATCTTTTTTTTTTTCATTTTGATTTTTTTCTATTTTGATTTCTTTTTATTTTGATTTCTTTTTATTTTTCACCTTTTTTCCCTCTTCTATTTCTCTTTTTTTTTTAGGTTCCCTTTTCGTTTTTTAAAATTGATTTTTAAAAAAAAATTTAAAAAAAAATTCTCATATTTTTATTATTATTTTTCTATTTTCGTTTTCTTCTTCTTTGTTTTTCTATTTTTATTTTTTTCTTTCTTTTCGTTTTTATTTTTACTCTTCTATTTCTCTTTCTTTCTTTTTTTCCTTTTCCACTTTTTTTTTTCTTTTGGGTTTTTTCTTTGTCGTTTCTTTTATTTGTCTATTTTTTTTTTTTTACTTTTTTACTCTTCTATCTCTAACTTCTATTTTTCTTTCTGTGTTTTTTCCTTTTTCTATTTTTTTTCTTTATCATTTTCTCTTGGGTTTTAATTTTATATTTTTTCGAATTTTAAAAAAATATGGCTACATCGAACACAAATCATGAATGATAATGAAAATATCATAATCATTTATTGTATTTGTATTCACATCATTATTTATATTTTATATTCATATTTTATAATTCACACTTGTAATTGTCTGTATTTTATAGTTTGCACTTGTATTTGTATTTTATAGTCCATACTTGTATTTATATATTATAGTTCGCACAATCATTTTATATTTTATATAAATTGCACTTGTATTTTAAAGAATTATTTTGTATTTATACTTAATTGTTGACTGCATATTATATTTTTCTTGTGATTTTATTTTATTTGTATTTGTATTTTTATTTCATTTTCATTGATACATTTGTATTTCTAAAAAACTATTTTGTAGGTTTTGAGGCAAACCCTCAAATATAAAGGGTTCAGGTTGAGTAGGTCCAAGACGGAGTGTACGAAATGCAAGTCTAATGACTTAAGGCAGGGGGACGAGGTGGTAGTGAGGTTGGATTCCCAGATTGTTTGTAAGAGGGATAGTTTTAAGTATCTTGGGTATATGATTCAGGGGAATGAAGAGATTGATGATGATGTCTCGAAATGTATTGGGGCAGGTTGGATGAAATGGAGGCTCGCATTGGGAGTGTTGTGTGATAAGAAGGTGTCTCCTAAGCTTAAAGGCAAATTCTATAGAGTGGCAGTCTGTCCAGCCATGTTGTATGGAGCGGAGTGTTGGCCAATAAGAACTCCCACATTTAAAAATTAAAGGTGGTAGAAATGAAAATGTTGCGTTGGATGTGTGGACTTACTAGAGGGGATAAAGTTAGGAATGAGATTATCCTAGAGAAGGTAGGAGTGACTTTGGTGGAGGACAAAATGCGGAAAGTGAGGCTGAGATGGTTTGGGTATTTGATGAGGAGGGGCATGGATGCCCCAGTTTGTAGGTGTGAGAGGCTAGCTTTGGATGGTTTCAGGAGGAGTAGAGGTAGGCCGAAGAAATATTAGAAGGAGGTGATTAGACATGACATGGAGAAGTTACAGCTTACTGAGGATATGACTTTAGATAGGAAGGTGTGGAGGTCGCGGATAAGGGTAGAAGGCTAGTGTGTGTGGGGTGAGTTGTAGCAAATAGTTAGGAGATCTTTTGTGTAGCCAGGTTAGTGATCCTAAGACTATGTCCATAGGTAGGAGCAGCTAGTTAGGAGAGTTCAAGTGTGGTGGGTGTCTTGGGTCTGTGAGTGTATGGAATTACTGTGTGGTGTCTTATTTCTTATTCCTTATTTCTTATTTCTCTTATCTCTTATTTCTCTTATTTCTATTTTTATTATTTCTTATTTCTGTTATGTCATCCATCCTGTTTCATATTTTATTGTGACCTTGTTTACTATTCTTTATCTTGAGTCGGGGGTCTTTCGAAATAGCCTCTCTACTTCTTCGAAGGTAGCGGTATGGACTGCGTACATTTTACCCTCCCCAGACCTCACTTTGTGAAAATACACTAGGTTTGTTGTTGTTATTGTTGTTGTATTTGTATTTTTAAGTTGATCAAATATTTATTTGTATTTGTAATTTAATTTATTCGTATTTAAATTTGTAGTTGATTGCATCATTTATATTTTTAAACAAGTGAAAAGGAATTGTTATTCTCTTTGTATGAACACTTGTGTTTATATTCATTGTATTTTATTGATACAAATAGAACCACTACTAAAAAAATAGTTTTTGCGACCACGATCGGTGATCCGAAAAAAACGACCACCTGTGGTTTTTTTTTTTCATTTTTTTCTAAAAACATTATAACAAAAAAATCAACCACATATGATCGCTTTAAAATTGCCAAATAATCATTTCAAAATTCTTCTTAAATTTTTATATTAATTATTATGTTTTCTTAAATTAAAGGGGACCACAAATGGTCGGTTTTCGATTAACAAAAAAAAAATATTTTCAAAAAGAAAAAACTAAATTAAAAATACTATGCAAAAATCAATCACTTGTTGTCGCTTTTTGATTAAAAAAAATAAAATACTTATAGAAAACAACCACAGGTGGTCGGTTTTCGATTTAAAAAAATAAAAACTAAAATACTTTGAAAGTGGTCGCTTTAAAAATATTATGCAAAATATTTTTTTATTAAAACAAATAAAAAAGAAAATAACTACAAAAATCGCTCGCTTGTGGTCGTCTTTTGATTATAAAGAATAAAAATAAAATATTTTTAAACAGGGACCACCTATGGTCGCTTTTCTTTACAAAATATAAATTAAAAATATTTTTGAAAAAGAGATCACAAATAGTTGGTTTTTGATTAAAAAAATTTTAAAAAAATATTTTTAAAATATTAAAAAGATAAATTTAAATTATTATTTAAAAATCGTCTACTTGTGGTCGCTTTTTGATTAAAAAAAATATTTGTAAAACCAACCTCCTGTGGTCAGTTATTGATAAAAGAAATTTTTTAAAAAAATATTTTTGAACAATCGACAACTTGTGGTAGCGTTTTCTTAAGAAAATGAATTAAAATTATTATGCAAAAACTGACCACTTGTGGTTGCTTTTCGATTAAAAAATTTAAAAGATAATATTTACAAAAGAAATTAAAAAAGAAAATAGTTTTGAAAAAATTAATAAATAAATTAAGATTATTATGCAAAAATCGATTACTTGTGGTTGCTTTTTGATTAAAAAAAATAAAAAAGAGAATATTTACAAAAACCGACCACTATTAAAACAATTTAAATTTTTGGGGGAAAGAGACCATTCCGATAAAAAAATAAATTATAAATACTATGCAAAAACTGACCATTTGTGGTCACTTTTTGATCAAAAAATAAAAAAGAAAATATTTATAAAAAAAATCACAAGTGGTCGGTTTTTGATTAAAAAAAATTAAAAAGAAAATGTTTTTGAAAAAATGACCACTTGTCGTCGTTTTTCATTTAAAAGATATATTTTTAGTATATATTAATTATTTTTTTTATTTATACGACTACATGTTGTCAGTTTTTATATAATTAAAATAAAAATTAATTAAATTTAAAATTTGTAAGAAACTATTCCAAAAAAAATTAAGAAATATATTAAATAAAATAAATAAATTACGTAAAACAAAATCTTTATTTTTTTTTATCTATGTTTCAATGTATAAAATAAATATATTTTTCATCGAGTATGTATATATATGTGTGTGTATGTCTCGTGTCGTATTTACGTATATTTTCCGGGAGAAGGTTTGTTTTTCATCTATATGTATACTGTTTTAGTACACCAAATTATCCATTTACTGATCTTTCACAATCTTTATATATTATTGGTTATATGCCAAAATTACAGGTAGTATTTATTCGTTATATCAAATTTTTATATTTACTTTTGTATCACTGAATTTTCCTTTTCGATTTTACTTAAGAATTTTATAAATATGTATGTACAGGTTTTCAGAGAAATGTTAGGTTTTCCGAAAAAGGTGTGTTCACAATCTTTATCATCATAATTTTATTATGTTTCCATTTTATAATAATCAACTTTATGTGTTTATGTTGCGTCCAAACGCACGCGCAAGTGTATGCGGTCGTACAAGTAATATAAGATTGAGAGTTTAAATATCGTACCCACAAAGATGTCAATTAACTATTCATCAAATTAGATCAATTCTAATTATTTAGTCAAGCGGTAAATTTCAAAGATAAATTTATAGATTAACTAAACTAAAATAATAAAAAGAAAATAACTAATGGACAATTAAACTAGAGAAGATTAAATTTTATGCAATCAATGAATGAATCGACCCAGGATTACGAATTCTCTAACAATCATGTGGAGTATCACTTTCATCAACTTATTTGATTATCTAGTTGTTGATTTACAGGCTTGATTATATGATTGCGGTCTTCTGAGCCTCTAATTGTCTATCCGAATTGACCTAAAAAATACATCATTGAGCGGGGATGTGATAACCCAATTCGAATGTATTTATGTATCTTTCTGCTTTGAAGTAAGATGTTCGAGTTATATTCCTATCCTAGCCAAAAATCAATTCTTTATTTTACTAAAGTAACAATCTTACTCGCTATATTCTTCGTTCTATCTAATTGATTCTCCTTTCAGGTTCACAGTAAGAATATAAATTTATTTTAATTTCAGCTAAGTATTAAAATAGTAAGCAAAAGAATATAAGAACAACTATAATGATAATCAAATAAATAAAATCAAAAGGCACTAAACAATTATCTAGTTTGTTGGGGCTTTGAGCTATAGGTGACAAAAGAGTTTTAAAATGAGGTGTAGGTGACAAAAGTCTTAATTATTAGGTGGAGGTGACAATTACTTTATTATGGATTAAGAAAGTTGGTAAAGTTTGAAAATAACCCATAAGTTTTTAAATTTACACTTTGATCCAAATGTTTACCTAATATAACGAAAAATAGAGGGAAAAAAGGCATTTTTCTCTCTCTTCTTATCCATTATTATTTTCTCTATCTTAGCAATTTTTGTTGTCCATTTTTGCTGCTGCCTTATTCATTATTTTTTGCTTCATTATCATCTTCTACTTCATTATCATCTTTATCTTTTTCTTGTTGACCATTTGTTATTGTTGTTGTTGTTGTTGTTACTGCTACTATTGCTATTTGACCAATTTCTTAGGTCAAATTTTATTTCGAACATCACTTTCCACTTTGGCATACTTCATAGGAGACCTTGGTAAGTCAAATAATAATTTTTAGTTGAATTTGTCATCTGGGTAACTGCTATTGTGTTGTTTTTCCAACAATGGATAGAACTCGATCATAAATCCAACATAAGAGCCATCTGTTTAAATAGATAAATCATCTGTTGCGACAGATGAGACATCCGTTTCAATGGAAGACTGATATGTTAGATTCATGTTTATGGTTCTATAGGCCGCAACATGAATCGAACAAATGGGTCATCTGTTGCAACATATGACCCATCTATTGCAATAGATTAGTTATTTGGTGCAACAGAACCTGAACTCAATTCCAACAGATGGTAAATATTTATTGCAACATATTAGTAACCTGTTGCGATAGAACCTAACCTCGATTCCAACAGATCATAGTCTGTTGCAACAGGTAAGTCATCTATCGCAATAGGTTAATTATCTATTGCAACATGTCGCTCATCTAATGAAATCAGCTTCAGGAGCGTAACATGAATCCCAACAGTTAAGTAATCTATTGCGACTGATCAGTTCCCTATTGCAAAAGATTACACATTTGTTGGGATTCATTTATGGCACTATTAAATCACTATCAACTTTTTTTTAATAAATGAATTTATTTAGGTACCACTAATGGAGGGATCAATAACAATAGGGGTGGATTGTCACAATGGATCGAAAAGAGCAATTGATATATATGGCGTTGTAAGAAGGGTGAAATACTAGAGATGATAGTTATGACAGTCCAAAGTGATGTTTCATATGATGATTTTGTGAATTTAATCATCAGTTATTATGGACTGAATTGTCAACCGAAAGAACTTATCATCAACTACATGCACAGGTCCTTTGAAAATCAAAGGGTACTGCCTTTTAAGATAAACGATCAGGTTCGGTTGCATACTTATCTTAGTGATTCATCCAGGCTAGTGTTAAGGGTGTACGTGGTTGAAAAGACGAGAGAGCAGGAGAACCAGAACGTAGAAAAAGAAGAACAAGAAGACATCTTTGATGATAAGTTGGATGATCTAGACATGAATATTCTAGATGATGATCAAACACCTACACCCGTTGATGCGACTAATATGATGTGCAGTTCGTCTGAATCGACACAGTCTGGAAATCTTCAAGACGATAAGACCGGCTTTTTTATTGGGTTGTCATTCAAGGACAAGGATGAACTATGTAACACTTTGTTTATTTCTTGCTTGAAAAAAGATTTCAGAATAAAGAAGGTGATTAATTCAAGCAGTGTCTTTTGCTTCAAATGTTCTAATTCGAGCTACAAGTGGTGGTTGAGAGCGGTGAAGTATGCAACTTCTGACAGATTCGTCATTCATAAATATGAAAACCATCACACATGTGGTTTGGAGCACATGACGGGCCAAAATCCTCATGCCACAGCAAAGGTCCTCGGTGAATATTTCAGGAGTAGTTTCCCCAATGGCAAAGGCCCTTCAACAAGGGTTATGGCCAATCAACTCCTTATGGAATTTGGTGTCCTGTTCAGTTATTGAAAGATATATGTGGCCATAGGGATTACCAAGGACCTGGTTAGAGGGATACTCTAGCATGGGTATGCAGTCCTGGATGCCTACCATTACATGATTGAGTCCACAAATTCCGAAAGTAAGACGGCATTGCATCTTGACGAAAAAGGAAGGTTCAAGTACTTTTTTGTATCCTATGGTTCTTGGATTCAAGGTTTTTGATATTTGAGAAAAGGCATAGCCATCAATGGTACCTTCTTGAGGAGAAGGTATAATGGAGTTCTGCTAGCGGCGGTTGCACAGGATGCGGAGAATCACATATTTTCTATCACTTTTTGTGTAATGTACAAGGAATGTGATGCCTCTTATAGATTTTTTTTGAACAACTGTGAAGCTGCATCGAAGATACCAAAAAGTTGTATTTTATATTAGATAGGTATCCACGTATTCCAAAGATGGGTTTTCACTTTTCTTTACTTCAGCTTACTTTGATTGTTGCATCAGACATCTTGGAGAGAACATTCGGACTAACTATCACAACGAAAGGGTCGAGACCTTTTTTTATAGAATAGCTAAAGCATAAAGTAAAGAGAAGTTTTATACCATTTCAATTAAATAACGGATGTGAATCCCAAGGTAGCTGAATTTCTCGTACGTGTTGATTTCGAGAGATGGAGCCGGGCATTCTATCCGGTAGATAGGTACATTCTTATGAATTTAATGTCTTATTTGAGTTACAAGTTTGGTATGATTTCATACTAAGTGATTCTTTTGTATAGGTACAATATTATGACATCAAACATAGCTGAATCGGTGAGCTCATTGTTTGGAGATGAAAGAGAATTTCCTATTAAGCTATGTTTGGAAAAATAAGCAAAAAGTATGGCGGATTTTTTTAATGAAAGACATGTGCAGTTCAAGTGACCAAAAAAAAGAACCCGATTTCTTCTCAAAATTGAAAAAATAATATCAACAAACGTCAGTTTAGAGAATAGGTTATTATCTCATAAAATAGCAGATTACAAATTCAGTATCACCGATCAGGGTGATGTTGCCATGGTCGATCTTCAAACAAGATCTTGTACGTGTAGAGTTTTTGGCTTGGACAAAATACCCTGTTCACATGCTATGGTAGCGCTTCAAGCTCAATACGGTCATAAATATGGAGCTGAAGTTTACGAGCACTCCTCTTAGTATTATTCGTTGGAAAAAAATGAAATGGCATATAGTGGACATATTACTCCGGTGCCTCCCGAAGAATCTTGTGTTATTCCTGTAGAGTTTATAGGGAGATTAATACCTCCTCCATATATTGACCCAAACACTATCAAACTGGGAAGAAAACCATATAAGAGGAGGCGTGGAGTTGGAGAATCATTTTTATCAAGAAGAAACAAGTGCTCCGTATGTAAGCGCGCTGGCCACAAAAGAACTACATGCCGAAATCATAATCCTCCATGATTGCTGTAATTGCAAAAACTTGTGTAGTTGCTTTTGGTGAAATTTTATATATTTAAATCATTGTTGTGAACGTAATGTTATAATTCATTATATATGTTTTAATAACTTGTGCATCAATAAAAAGAGGCAAAATATGAACTAAATAATATAGTAGACCACAAGTATTTTCAACAGATTACCCTTCTGTGGCAACAGATGGACATTAGCTGGAAGAACACAACACAGTTCCATCAAACTAAAATGTTTTCCTCCAACAGATGACAAATCTATCAGAATAGATGGATAATCTGTTGACAGAAACCCAACCGATGACCAATCTGTTCCAACACATAGTCCATCTGTTGAAAGAACTCAAAAGCCAAAATTGCTATTGCTACTGGATTCAAAATTGCTCCATACCTCCAACCGTCGACATGTTAACATGTATGTTTAGAAGAAGAAATAGACAGAATAAAAATTGAATAAGAATTAAAAAGCCAAAGTCGACTAAAAATAAATTTTTCATTAAACAAAAAATAAAATACATTTGGTATATATCCGATATGAAAAAATTAAAATACATACGCTAAAATAAAAAACACATTCTAATTATTATTATTATCATCATCATCATCATTAATGACAGACGGCCAATCAACTCGCAGTAACAGGGCCCTTATCAGCCTTTGCATCTCTCTGAACATCATTGCTCTCCTGGCGAACAACTCCCTCTGCAGGTCATCAACATGCATCTTAAGTTTCCGCACTGTATCGCGCAGAATAGAAATGTCCCAAACAGGATTAGCCATATCTAAAACACGCATGAATTGACAAATGTAAAGAAAAGACTACAAATGTAATACAACGTATACTATAAACTGGGAGATTTACACCGGAGAAAAATTTACCTCAACGAGAAAGAAATATGCTCTTTGAAGAGAAGTGGTTGAAGATGTCACGCGAAAAGAAAAAGATGAAAGAAATAAATAAAGTTTAGCAGAATGAAGATTAAGGAGGGACCTATTTATAGAGGATTAAATATGGATATGTAAGAACAAAAAGTACGCCTCTTCAGCTCCATTGTATTAATTACGTTCAAACTACTGGCATTTTATTTTCTGTGAAAAGTCACGACTTTTGCTTTTACATTACTTAATAATACTTCTCACCTTTTCAAAATGGTTTCTTGATAACAGCCGGTATTTTGGAGCTGTTGCAACAGATCGTTCATCTGTCGCAATAGATTTAACATCTACTATAACAGATGGTCTGAAGTCTATCAAAATAGATTTTCCATCTGTCGCAATAGATAATCTCTGTTGTAACATATGGATTATCTGTTACGACAGATGCACCATCAGTTGGGGATGTTTTAATTTTTTTCAACAACTAATTCATCAGTTGCAACAGATGGATAATTCGGTTCATCAATTATTTTGAATGTGTTAGATAAAAAGTCAAGACTCTTCACCTATCTTTTAATAGTCATCACATGTGTGCAGATGAATAAACAACACTGTCTGGTCTGTCACAACAGATTTACTATCTGCTGCAACATAAGGATTATCTGCCGCGACAGATGGACCACATATTGGAGAAGATATTTTGATTTCTTCCCGCAAGCTGATTCATCAGTTACAACAGATGGAGATTTTTATTCATCAGCTATTTTGAATGTGTTGAGATTAAAAGTCATGACTCTTCACACCTCTTTTTTAATTTTCATCACATGGGTACAGATGAATAAATAATATTGTTTAACATGTCCTGATGGGGTAGGAAAAATAAAGTGAGTGCAATGGATCCACTTTCATGTGTAGGAGTTAGGTATATTATTTATCAGGCTACCGTGATAGACACACATAAAGAGCAATGATTTTGTGAACGCAGTTTTTTATCGATTAGACACTAATCCTTCAAATGAGATCCTATATTGTACAGTTTAGTTTGATAGGTGTGAACTGATAAGGTCGAAGTATTCCAAGGTGGTGGTATCGATACCCCGTTACAATTTAATGACGGTTTATTCTTATGTGTTTGTGTCAAGTTTGGGGAAGGATTTAAATTTTTGGCGGCAATGTAAATAACCAATAGTGATTAGATCGGTTTCAATGGCTCACTGGACTTCTTGAAAAGGTTTTGAAGCCTCGCACTGTAGTAAATAATAATGGAACCAATAGAAATTCCCCTGGTCCAAATATATATGGATGGATTACTGGAGGAGACTTTTATACAACAGAAGGTGCTTTAGAGAATACCTGTGCGGGAAGGGGGAGGTGGAGAAGGCCATATATCATCTAAGACCTTGTTTAAGAGGAAACACAGGATAGCAATTAAGGAACTTCTAGCAAATCTGGCCAATGAAATTGACTTGAGAAATGAAAAAACTGGAAAAAGAAGAATCATCAACAGGACTGGGCTGGACACTTTGCTCAAGAATGCAACTAGCGAGCGTGGCCTAAATGAAGGCTCTCACAAAGTACAGGACCAAAACTATAAGTAAGAAGCCACACGAGCACGAAAAGTTGTAAGATTGTTGGTCAGAATTGAAACCTGAACCAAAAACTCCTGAATTAAAAATAAGGGAAGCCAAGGCATCAATTTTTGAAGTCTAACTCCATGCCTTCTATTTATTTCCACTGCCTTTGACCTGACCAGAGCCATAAATATGAGGAATGGGATACAAGTTTAACTTGAGAAATTGCCACCTTTCCTTGATCCCGTATTTTTAATTTAGGAGTAGTTGGTTCAGGTTTCAATTTTGATCGACAATCTTACCACCTTCCGTGCTTGCGAAGCTGCTTTCTTAGAGTTCTGGTTATGTATTTTGTGGGTCTTCATTGAGGCCATGCTCGCTAGTTGCAGTCTCTAGAAAAGTGACCAGCTCAAGTCCTCTTGACCATTCTTCTTTTTCTTTAACGACTGATGGATTTTTATTTTTAGATACACTTTTACATTCACAGCTCATTTAGTTTTTTCATTTTTCATGTCAATTTCATCATCCAATTTCGCTACACTTTTCTTTCTACCCTGTGTTTCCTCTTAAATAAGGACTGAGATGATATATGACCTTCTTAACCTCCCCCTCCTCGCACAGGTATTCTCGCAAACACCTTTGACTGTATAAAAGCCTCCTCCAGTAACCCATTCATATAAATTTGGACCAGGGGAATTTCTATTAGTTCTATCATTGTTTGTTGTAGTGCGAGGCTTTGGAGGCCTTCTAAGAAGTCTATTGAGCTATTAAAACTGGTCAAATCACTATTGAATATTTACACTGCTGCCCAAAACTTGAACCCTTTCCCAAACTTGACACAAAAACATGAGCATAAACCGTCATTAAATTGTAACGAGGTATCGACACCACCTACTTGGTCCCTCGGCCTTACCAGTTCAATCCTAATAATCTTAACTGTAAAATGCCATATCTTATTTGAAGGATTAATGACTAATAGGTCAAGAACAAACATTCACAAAATCATTGTATTGGATGTGTATTTTCATGATAGGTTGATCAGTAATGCATACCTCCCACATATGAAATGGTTTCATTTGCAAGCACCTTATGCCTCCGAACTCATCTTTACTCTAGCCTTTAATATTGGTTGAGCAAAAGTGGATCCAGTTTCACCTTCTTTTATCTACAAATAAGAGAAATACATTTGATGACAGTAAGAGAAGAATAAAAAGAACATTACAAAAGGGTAACAAAAAATTAAGTGAATATACAGATGACAAATCTGATACAACAGATTACCCATCTGTTCAACCGATGAGGCATCTGTTGCAACAGATGGATGACATATAGAAATAGGTGGTTCATCTGTTGGGATAAATTAAACCAGCCTTGCTACTGGTTAGATTTCTTTAAATAGTTGCTCCATTTATACAAAAGGGTAACACAAAATTAAGTGAATGAACAGATAACCAATATGATTCAATAGATTACTCACCTATTCAACCGATGCGGCATCTAATGCAACAGATGGATGACATATTGCAACCAATGGGTCATCTGTTGGAATAAATCAAACCAGCCTTGCTACTGGTTTGATTTATTCAAACAGTTGCTCCGCCTATTCCAACAGCTGATTCATCATTTGTAACAGCTAAGGAAACTGTTGCAACACCATCAACAATAACATCAATAACAAAGAAACAACACCATATGTTCCAACACCATTAACAACACAAATATCATATGTTCCAACACCATCAACAACACAAACATCACATGTTCCAACACGACCACCAACCCTAACAACAGCACCACCAAAGTAACAAACAAAAGATATAAAAAAAACTATACTGATAACAAGGCCTTTTAAGTTCTCCCAACAGATGACTTTTCTTTGCATATTTTAATAAAAATAATGGTTCGTTCCTTCAATACTTAAAAGTTGCCTTTTCTTCAATTTTCTAAATAAATAGAAAACTGGTAATGGGTAAATCATTAATAGCAATAGATGTAAATATCTAAGTTAAATGGCATACTAAGAAGAAGATGAGATGGAAAGAGCAATAATGAACTGTACCTGCAATGTCAAAAAACTAAAGGGATTAGAACATCCAGTTTAGTCGAGAAAATATATTGATTGGTTGAGATCTGAAAGAATCCTCATCCAAAAGAAGAGAGAAAAGAGAGAAAAAATGGAAAGAAAGAGAATTGAGAATAAAGAAGAGTGATAGATGAGCTGAGTCTTACTTTATGGCTGAAGAAGAGAGTATTTAGATATGGGTTTTAAATATTCATTAATAACTTTTGAGGGGCACTAGGAGACAGTGACATTGAAAAGACCAGATAAGACTACTCACTCAGGAGATTTTTGAGTTGGACCCAGTAATAGTATTTTTTACCGCCTTAGTATTTTAATTTTTTTATCTCGGATAGGAAATACCTAAATTTCTTTAAAAGGATCTTAAAACATCTAAGTGCAATAGATGACAATTTCTTTTTGGAAATTTCCAAAGCTCGGCCATCTGTTGCTACAGATGACTTAATTTTTTTTGATAATTTACAATAAATGGGTAATTTGTCGTAACAGATGACTTAATCTATTTGATTTTATCTAACATATGAGCAATCTGTTGCAACAAATTGAACATTTGTTTTTATACAATTTCAATTGAGTTCATATATTCAACTAATATATTAATTGAATAATCTAGGACTGGGGGTGAGTTCTCATAGGGTCAATACAACTTCCATTGAGTCTTTTGATAATTGCATGATGAGAAGGTATTGTGTTCCTCCCGACCAGAGTTGTTGATCGATTACTCTGAGCTGAACCAATTCTTAATACCTTATATGTTAGACTAATACCTTAATTGATTAATCTAAAAGTGGGGATGAATTCTCATAAGGTCAACTACAACTTCAATTGAGTGTTTTGGCAATTGCATGATGAGAAGGTATTGTGTTCCTCTCGACCAGAGTTGTCGATCGATCACTCTAAGATGAACCGATTCTTAATACCTTATATGTTAGACTAATAACTTAATTGATTAATCTAAGACTGGGGGTGAGTTGTCATAGGGTCAACTACAACAGATGGCAGCACATATTTGATAATTTACAATAGATGGGTAATCCGTCATAACAAATGACTTAATTTATTTGATAATTTACAATATATAGGTAATCTGTTGCAACAGATGACTTAATCTGTTTAATTTTATCCAACAGATGAGCAATCTATTGTAACAGGTTGAGCATTTATTGTTCTACAATTTTAATTAATTTTATATGTTTAACTAATACCTTAATTGAATAATCTAGGACTAGGGGTGAGTTCTCATAAGGTCAACTACAACTTCAATTGAGTCTTTTGGCAGTTGTATGATGAGATGGTATTACGTTCTTCCCGACCAGAGTCATCGATCGGTCACTCTCAGCTGAATCAATTCTTATTACCTCATATGTTAGACTAATACCTTAATTGATTAATCTAGGACTGGGGATAAGTTCTCATAGGGTAAACTACAACTTTAATTGAGTCATTTGGTAATTGGATGATGAAATGGTATTGCATTTGTCTCGACTAGAGTCGTCGATCGATCACTTTGAGATAAATTAATTCTTATTACCTCAAATGTTTGATAATACCTTAATTGATTAATCTAGGACTGAGAGTGAGTTCTCATATGGTCAACTATAATAGATGATAGTACCTATTTGATAATTTATAATAGATGGGTAATCTGTCTCAACAAATGACTTAATCTGTTTGATACTTTACAACAGATGGGTAATCTGTCATAATAGATGACTTAATCTAATTGATTTTATCCAACAGATGAGCAATTTGTTGTAACAGGTTGAACATTTATTTTTATACAATTTCAATTGATTTCGTATGTTAGACTAATACCTTAATTGAATAATCTAGTACTAGGGGTGAGTTCTCATAGGGTCAACTACAACTTTCATTGATTTTTTTGGCAATTGCATGATGAGATGGTATTGCGTTCCTCTCGACCAGAGTCGTCGATTAGTCACTCTGAGCTGAATTGATTCTTATTACCTCATATGTTATACTAATATCTTAATTTATTAATCTAGGACTGAAGATGAGTCCTCATAGGGTCAACTACAACTTTAATTGAGTCTTTTGACAATTACATGATGAGATGGTATTGCATTTCTCCCAACTAGAGTCTTCGATCAATCACTCTGAGCTGAATTGATTCTTATCATCCCAAATATTAGATTAATACCTTAATTGATTAATCTAGGACTGGGGGTGAGTTCTCATAGGGTCAACTACAACAGATGGTAGCGCCTATTTGATAATTTACAATAGATAGGTAATCTGTTATGATATATGCCAATCTATTTGATTATTTACCACAGATGGGTAATTTTTTGCAATAGATGACTTAATCTGTTTGACAATTTACAACAGATGTGTAATTTGTTGCAACAAATGACCTAATCTGATTGATAATTTACAACAAATGCATAATCTGATGCAGCAGGTTGAACATTTATTTCTATACAATTTCAATTGAGTTCATATGTTAGATTAATACCTAAATTGATTAATCTAGGACCAGGGGTGAGATCATAGGGTCAACTATAACTTCAATTGAGACTTTTGGCAATTGCATGATGAGAGAGTTAAAAATTACACATATCTTTTATAATTTTGAAAACTAATTAAGATAATTTTGGACCAAATTAACATTTTCAAAACTTGTCATTCTTTTCCAAAATACAAATCAACCCATAAAAATGTTTCATCATTTCAAATCTCGAATTCTCGATCTTTTTTCTTTCTCACTCAACAATACAGTACAAACAACAACTACTCAATAAATTGTTCAACCCTTCATAACAGATCAATTTTTTTCTCATTTTCAACTACATAGGTGTTATTTTTGACTTCATTCTTGCTTGTATCAGTTGTTTTCTCTGTCATCATAGGTAACAGAGTCTGAGAAGAGTTCTATATTTGTTATTTTTTTCTAAAAAATAAGGGCTTTTAAGTTAATGATAAAAAATAAAACTTTTAGTTGTATTATCTTCGAGAATGGATTTACAATTTTAAGTTTTGATGGTAAAATCATAGGAAGAACTTAAGAAAACATTAGTTTCTGTCGTAGTGTTCTATTGACTGTCGTGGTATTGTTGAATGGTATTTGAGGAGTTGGTGGTGGTGGTGGTCGTCGTGGTGGCTGTTGGTGGCATTGGTTGTTGGGTTTTTATGGTGGCATTAGCTGGTGATGTTTTTGGTGGCTGTCAGTGGTGTTGGTATTCATGGTGTTTGTGGCATTGGTTAGTGGTGTTTGTGGTTGCGGTGGCTGTTGGTGTGTAGGTATAGGAGGTGTTTGTAATGTATTTTTAAAAATTTATGCATACATTAATTGTAGTGTAATTTTTTTTTCTATTATATGTAGGTAAGACATGTCTCCCAAAAGAAAAAAAAGTAAAAGTCGATCAACGTTTGACTACCCAAAAAAGGCTACAGTATAGAGGGAAAAATCTCAGTCAGGGAAATGTGAAGCTGAGGAGAGATGTGAAACCAACATTGAGGGACATGGACAAGGTTCTGTAGATAGTGATAAAGAAAATGAAAGTGAAAAAAAGAAGAAATTAGAGAGTGAGAAAGAGAAAGAGGATGATCATTGACATGATGATAATGGATCACCAATGGGGCATGAATTAATATCGACATCTCAGCATGATCCTATCAAAACATTTAGTATTGACAAGTTTCAAGTTGCAATGCCAATAAATGACCCAAAAGAAGAAGAAGAACTAACTGGTGAAATTGTACTTAAATATCAGATGGAGAGTAAATTTATTTGTTTTAGGAAAATTATGAAGGACGAAAACATAGACGGCCTTTTTAAGAAGAGATATTTTAGATGCTTTCTTGAGCTGCCCAAGCCCCCTGCCCGTTTCCATATGAGGATGGTATATGGTCTTCTCAAGTGCAGGATCAAGTACGTTGGGGATGATAGAGATTAGAAGGAGGGGGGCAAAAAGATAGATGAAAGCTGGATCAACTACTATGGCATGCCGATTTGTTTTGGCTTGCAAAAGTTTCCCATAGTGATGGGCTTGAGATTCCATCATCCAGAACCACCTATCGCCAAGGGAACACCCCTCAAAAGGTCTAAGGCAAGAAAACGCAAGGACAAAATAGATGGGTTGTTTGACATTGCTCGACATGGCTATAAAATATTGGATTTGTTGACATATCTCATGGATAAAACCATTCCAAAGAAGTACAGGGAGAAATTGTGCTTAGTTTGGTTTGTCTATTTGGTTATATTGGCAAGAAACGTCAATAAGGTTATAGAAGATGATTTATTAGCGCGTGCTGAGGATTTTGATAAATTCAAAAATTATCCCTGGGGATATGATAGCTTCTACTTGACTGTCCAATATTTACTGACAAAGCTATCAACAGGGACGACCACATTATCGATTTTTCTTGGGCTTTCATGGTAAAATTAATCACTACTTTTACTAATCCATTATTTTATATTGAGTATAGTTATTATCACCTTTTTTGCTTGCTTCCTGCTTACATTTTTTAGGCTTGGGCATTTAAAGACATTCTTCCCCTCCGAAAGCAGGTAAGGGATTACTCGAAACAGGTTTCTCATCCAAGGATGTTTAGGTGGTTGGCTGCAAAGAGCAACACAAAAATTAAGGAGGCTGATATTTTTAACCCTCTAGATGATGCAATACGTCTTCTTCAAGAAAAATAATATTACTCAATAAAAGATATTGAATAGATGTTATATCTGGTGCAATAGATGGGACAACTATTGCGACAGATTACCCATCCTGTGCCAACCGGTGCAACAGATGGATAATCTATTGTGATAGATGATTGATATCTTGCATCAGATTACCCATTTGTTGCTTTGGTTCTCTGAACCCGACTCCTAATATATTAACCATCTATGGAAAATTATGCAACAGATGTGTAATCTGATGTAATATATTGTTAATCTGTTGTGACATACAAATCATCTATTGCATAACATGTAACCCAACAGATTACCTATATTGTGTAACTGGTACAACAGATTGGTAATTTATTGTGATAGATGATTGATATTTTGCATCAGATTATCCATGTGTTGCTCTGGTTCTCTAAATCTGACTTAAATAAATTTCAACTATATACTGCAAACTATACAATAGATGGGTAATCTGATGCAACATATTGTTAATCTTTTATAAAAGTTGATTGTGTTAAAATGTAATCCAACTATGAAAATTATTATATTATATGATTTAAATGTATCTATCTTTTTTTATAGTTTGTGCATCCATGGATTGTACCTACTGAGCAGGAGTCGGTGATGACTTCTTATATTACTCTAGGTCATGTTGATACTATAGCAGACCCAATGGTGGAGTTAATAAAGAATGAATTGGCTAGAGCAACAACCATAAGAAGAGCAGTTAGGCAAGGTCAGCCTAATGTTGAGGCTATTCATGACCAACCTACTAAGGCAAATCTGGGTGCTTCTCTTGGTAGAGTTGGTGGTGGCAGGCATGCTGATGCTGCTACCACTCATGATGATGAGTATGTTGATGCTTAATAAAAGTTAAATATGTTTGAAAACACCCCTTTTCACTCTCACACAGGTCCCTCTCACCTCTCTTCACCCTTGTGTTCTCGTTGCAAATGCGAAGAGTGCAAGAACAGCCAGGATAAACTCTTTGAAAAATTAGAGGCTATATATAAAGCTATTGAGGAATTCAAATCCAAGAGGTGTGTCATGCCATCCAAGAAGGTGAGGGAGCCATACACTCATGTAGTATTGTTTAGGAGAAAGAAAAGAGCAATTAGCAACGTACTCTCCGATCGAAAATAAAAAAATTACAACTACTCCTTCTCTAAAAGTTGTTGAAGTTTAGGGGCCATTCAAGAAGGTGGAAATATACACAAAATTGGCGCCAAAGGGAAGAGGGATCTGCGACAGGCCAAGAATGCCAAGCCAGGTGCACCAGATTACCCTAGGCCTCCATTTCCTCCCCGAGACTTCCAGAATATGACATATATGTGTATGTAGTACGAAGATAAGGCAAGTTTAATTTTTGTAACCTAGCCTTCTAATATACCCCATGAAGAAGAAGCTATGCAACAAATGTGAAATCTTTTGCAACAGCTGGGTATTCTGGTGCAACTGGTAGTGGTTCCTGTTGCAACTTATTATCCATCTGTTGCATAAGTTACATTGGATTATTGATTCAGAGAATCCTAAGCAACAGATGGACCATCTTTACAATTACATTGACTTCTTATATCACAGTATGTTGACAAATTCTCTGCCTCATGAGAAAAAGGCAATTAACGTACCCAAAAGCTTATGACGTCGTCGATAGAATAATGCACCTCAATTTCTGCAAGAAGATCAAGGATAAGTATGATCAAATCAATACTGAGGCATCAGCCTATGGCACGGGACTTGATTTCTTAGTTTCTACATTGGACTTGGATGAATAAGAAATGATAAAATATGTTAGAAGGAAGAGACTAAATCCATACGACAAGAGCTAGACCGAGGCAAAGAGGATTCTTGTAATCATTAGCGTGAATGACATATATTATCGAGCTATTAAGAAACTACTCAAGGAGGGAAAGATTAAAGTTTATGACTTCAACAAACCTGCCGTCGATGATGTCGATCTTTTTTTACTCGTGCAGCCACTGATGGAGTTGTTGCCCATCTTGTTGAGGGAGAGTAAACTGATGAATCATTTTCCAAAGGCAGTGTTGATGAAGAAACAATGGGATTTTGAAGGTCGAAATAAGGACATGAGCCTTTCAAAACATAAGGCTGGTAACGCGTATGGCTCGCACGCTCTTGTACACATTGAATGTTTGCTGACCGGCATAGAAATAGCTAAGCCAACGAACTTTTTGTGGGACAACGCTGTGGAAAACCTACAAGAGGTCTAGGCTTATGGGGTACTAACTGGACACTTGGAGCCTGTGTATATAGAAGAACCTGTGAAATAGCAATTTTTAATTTCAAGTCACCCTTCACTTTACTTTAAATTACATGTACATATAGTGGCAATAATTTTTTTCTGATGAAAGTTGAGTTTTTTATAATGCAATAGATTGTCAATCTATTGTAAAATATATTGAATCTGCTCTGGCAGATAGTTTATCTATTGTAATAGGTTGGTCATCTGTTGCATTATGCCGATGTTATTTCTATCTAATCTAAGTCTAGTCTGTTGCAACCGTGGGAAGATCTAATTGATAATTTCCAACAGATGACCTAAAATTTACAACATATGCCTAAATCTGTTTGATATTTTCTACCAATTACGCTTGAATAGCTATGTTCTCGACAACACCAAACTAGTAGCAAATCACCATCATAAAAATTTTAGCAATTAGGCTTGAATATCCATGTACTCAACAATACCAAACCAGTAGCAATAACGGCAATAATGTAGTATTTTCTAGCTCGATTTTGTTTCTCTTCAAAAGTCTTGAATTTGTTCAACAAACCCCAGATTACATGATTTGCTTGTGAAGGGTAACGTTCTTCATACCAATCAAAGTAATTGCATCCACCCAGTTTCTATAAAAAGAAGAACAATTACAAAATAATTACAAGTCAATAATTAATCAACTAATTAAATAAAAAAAATATTACCTTTGAAATCTTACAAGTAAAAATCCTACGACCTGGATTTTGTTGAGTCCGAGAAGTCTTTAACAGAGCTTCATGACCGCACTTACAATATCGAAAATCTTTATCACAAAGAATAGTGGAAGATGTAAAATGTAAAAAAGATGAAGAAAAGAAAGACCAAATGCAAATAATTTGAAGAATTTGGACAGATAAAAAAAGATAATGATGAAGAAGAAGATTTGAGAATTTAGGATTAAATTTTAGGAAGAAGATGAATATATAAGACTATAGGGAAAAAAATAACCGTTGGGGGTGGGGGGGCAAATGACAGCAAGTCAGCAAAAAGTGTCAAACTGACACCTTTGATGCCTATTTTATTTTACGTGTTTAAAATGAACACTGTCTACTTGATGTCTATTTTATTTTATGTGTTTGAACTGAACACTGTCGATGGATTCCGTCTTTTTTATTTCAATTTACTTTTACTTTTTTACATGTAGTGGCAATTATTTATGTCCAATGAAAGTTGAATTTTTATAATGCAACAGATTCTCCATCCATTGTAATAATTATTCTGGTTGCTCTGACTTATAGTTTATTTATTGCAATAAGTTGGTCATCTGTTGCATTATGTCGATGTTTCTATCTAAGTCTATCTGTTGCAATAGTAGGAAGACTTGTTTGATAAATTCCAACAGATTACTTATTTGTTGTAACATATGTCTAAATTTTTTTGATATTTTCCAACAGATGAGTTGTTTGTTGCAACAGATACATTATCTGTAGCAATATTTGAATCTAGTATTCCATTTCAATTAATAAGTTCAAATCTAAGAAAAAAATAAAATTCATAGACAAAATAAAATAAATTAAAGCTGAAATAAGTCAATGAATAAATGAAATGTAAAAAAAATTATTATGGGTACATATCTCAACAAATACATCAACAATTTTAAGTATTGATGCCAAGGATTATTTTGACAGGCTCAATCTATAAAGATTTACTCAACATGGACAAGTTGTTCTTCATCTGGTGCTATGGAATTCATCTTTGCTCGTCATGGATCTTTATTGTCGCTTACGTACGATTTTTGAGCTTTCTGTTCTCCATATTTCCATTAAAAGAGTAGTAGCATATTGTCAATGTTGTTCAGCAATAGCTTCTACATCCACCTGGAAAGTCAGAATTGGTTAATGCTAATCACAAAGATACAATAAAACAGAAAAGGATAACTCATCTGTTTTAGCAAATCAAACAGGTCTTTCTCTTGTTTTAAATTATCCCAAATAGATTATATTTCTGTTGCAACAATAAATTAACTGTTGGGATAAATTTCTACATGAGGAAAACCTGTATGATAATTTCCAACAGATGAACCATCCGTTGCAACATATGACTCATCTATTACAACAGATAGGTCATCTGTTGGTACAAATAAAAGCGGTATAAAGAGTTTTTTGATTTTCTAAAATAGACAAGACATATGTCGCAACAGATACTTTATCTGGTGCAATAAGTTAGTCAACTGTTGCAACAGATGTATATATTTGTTTGATAATTTTCAATGGATGTGTCATATGTTGAAACAGATATATGTCTGTTTGTTTTGTTAGTTGGAAGACATATATATTCACCTTTTTAGCTCGTGCTGCTCTCCTTTAGATATTGTACATTGCTCAGTGCAACACACGGACATAGGAGTTGCAGTTTCACTTTTTTGGATGCTTGATAATGCCTTGGAAATCACTTTCCTTCTCCTCTTAAAATTATTCTCTAATGGAGTGGATGGAAATAAAATCCTCTTTGATGGAATAAGACCCCTCTTAGATGTCAATTCCTCTACAAAAGTAGTTAATGCATTAATAGCATTAATCACTACATCATGTTTTGCCCTGCAGTCTTGACATTTGCATGCAGAACATTCGCTGGGAGAGGAAAAATCTGTATAACTAGTATGATCATACTCATAATGGTTTATTTTAAATACTGTAAGATGAACATCATTAGCACCAACAGCAGCACCACTACCACCACCAATAGCTCTATCACCACTAAGACAATCAACAACAACAAGCCCACCCTCCAAAATTATTTTTCTTGTAATGGTTGTTGCTCCAAACAATTCTATTTTTATTTTGCTGATGACCTTAGGGTCCGATAAAGTTTGCAAAGACTGTAAAGCAAGAAAAAATGACATCTTTAACTCTTGACTGATCGGAACTAGCGACGGATGCACAATCTAATATAAATCATTACAAATATTAGAATGATGATTAGATCATTCAAAAAATCATTAATTAAAATAAAAACTTAATTATAATTATAATTACACCATCCTTCGGGGGGTTGAAAAGATCAAGAAATTTTGCTTTTTTATCAGTTTTGGCCAACAACTATCTCAAGATTCTTGGACAGAAAACTCCTTCCTAGTAGTTCACTTGTTGTCTTAAATAAGGAATGACTTCAAACGCCCAAGCCTATAAAATAACACCAATAAATCAAAACCATTATTGAGTAAAAAAAATGAATGATGTCATAATTAAAGAAAGAAACATTTACCATGAAAGCCCATGAAAAGCCATATAAGTTGACTATCTGTGGCTCTAACGGAGTCAACAAATATTTGACAGTCATTTTGAAGCTTTCATAACCCTAAATATAGCTGTTAAACGCCTCAAGATCCTCGAAGAACTTCTTATGTTGTTGTTAACGTCTCTCGCCCAAAGAATATTATGTACAAACCAAACCAAGAACAATGACTGCTTGCGCTTCTTTGAAAGTCCTTTACCTTTCAATGCTTCTATCAAATTTTTATTTTTGAAGCTTGGACCAACAATGGACACCAGGTCATCACGATCACACGACTTGCCTTTGCCTTTTTTGGATATGCGAGGTGCTTTTTTGGGGTTAGAATAGGATAACTTGAGAAGGGGGATAACATTTTAGTCTAGTGACTATGGCAAACTCCTTCCAACCAAAACAAACAGGCGTGTCATAATAATTTATCCACACCTCATCTATCTTATCTTTGTTTTCATACATAAACCTACGCTTGAGAAGTTCATATATCAATTTTATTTGGAAAAGAGCATTGTTGTCCTCCGGCAAATCAAGATATTTCCCAAAGCAGTTGTCCCTGAAATAAGCATCCAATTTTTGTTCTCGAAGTATTTTTCTAAAGGCATCGAAAGATTTTCCCGTGGCTGACTTAAACCATGAAATCACTCATTAAATCTGTAGCACCATCACACTGTATTCTTATAGGATAATGATCAATGCTGAAGGTTTTGACCAACTCTTCGGTGGAAGGGCTATTAGCATTTGGATCATATTCTGCTCCTTGTGCTCATCATATTCTGCTCCCGATTGAGATAATGCTTATAAGGCAAGCTCATAGAGTGATGGATGTAGCCTAGCTACTTCACTTGTTCCTTTACTTGGACTTGATTCGGTTTTTGTTCTTTTGGGAATCATATTATCTAAAATTAATAGGAACATATAAAAATATATTATAGTTATTAATGCATCGTTAAAAGGGATAACAGTAAATCAAATAAACAAAACAATAAAATAATAGTTCCAACAGATTACCAATCTATTTCACCAGGTAGAATATCTATTGCACCATATAACCAAATTGTTGCAGTGGATGAGTAATCTATTGCAACAATATAAAACAAATAACTCATCTTTTAAGATAGATGAATTATTTGTGCAGATCATACATTATTGCGATATATGAGTGATCTGTTGGAACAGTTAAATAACTTGTTGTGATGGATGAGTAATCTATTACAACAATACAAATATATCACTCATTCATTGAGAAAAATGAATGGTTTGTGCAGAAGATCACACATATGTTGCAACATCATTTATTGCAATATATGAGTGATCTGTTGGAAAAGTTAAATAACCTGTATCAATGGTTGAGTAATCTGTTACGACAATACAAAATATATCACTCATCTATTGAGAAAGATAAATGGCCTATGCAATCTGTTGCAACATATGAACAATTAACCTGTAGCAACGACTGAGTAATCTGTTGCAATATACAAAACATATCACTCATCTATTGAGAAAGATGGAGGGTCTGTGTAATAGGTCACACATCTGATACAACATATGAGTGATCTATTGGAACAGCTATTAATGGTCAATATTGTTTAAATTTCTTCCAACAGAAGGGTCGTCTATCGCGGCAGATGAATGATCAGTTGGAAAAATCAAGTGTAAGACCCCGTAAAATTCTTCATGTGCTATATCGTAATAGTATGCTTGTTGAGTTAAAAGTTTGAAAATTTTCTAAGTGTAAGAAAATACTTAGAATCATTTTTAGCTTCTAAACTTCGGGGATTTTAGTTTCGATCCTTCCAACCTCCGATTTTAGATTTTTTTGTTGTGTTGCGATGGGGCAAGCCTATAGAACATCTTGGGTGAGTTTTGAATTTTTTGGACATCGTTTAGGGTGCATTTGATTTTCAAAATAGTAGCACCATGCGATTAGCGTGCGTCATATGGTGTAGCGCATGATAATTAGCATGCGATTGAGCATGCGACACATGTTTCAGTCCGGTGGGATAGAGCATACGACGCATGTTCTGCTACGCGTACCTGGAATTTTCAGCTTTTAATACCCATCTCAGTAAGGGTATTTGGGGTATTTTTCAACCCCTTAATATCTTAAACAGGGGATTTAATTCCTATTACACCAAAATACACTCACTTTCTTCAAATTCATCCAAGAACACTCCCTAGGGTTTCGAACAAGAATCCCAAATAACTCAAGATTCAATCGTGGGTTTTCGAGACAAATTGGAGATTAGGAATCCCCAAGCCGTAGGCATCAGAAGCATCCTTCAATTTCCTAAATAGAGGTACGCGGGGATTTCTTAAAATCTCATGGGCATAGAAATCATGTTTTAAAAAAAGGATTTTGGATTTATGAATATAATCATGTTTTTAGAAGTTTTGACGGTATTATTTTGGCCTTTAGACCTTTCCCCAAATTGATTGATAAATTATATATATATATATATATATATATATATATATATATGTATGTATGTATATATATATGTATGTATAAATGTATTTAAGGATAAATATTCAATTGAGATCATGAATTATGATGAACCCCTCTCTTGTTGAGATTTCTTCCATCTTTCATATGATATGAATTGTTCTAAATTTCATCTTGAAAAGCATGTTATGAAATGTCTTGAATTATTTTATATTTGAATTATGATTTCGATTTCAAAAGAAAAAGGGTTGTTTATATTGATGAATGTTGAAAATATTCATATAATGAAAGAGTGCATGATTTTGCCAAAAGCACATGACCACCATATGTTTGAATAATCTCTGAATAGTTTTGACTTGTGTTTTCGGAACATGAAATATTTTATACTGTTTGTATGTTTGAGTGGTCTGAACTGTGTTTTAATGAAAGAATTATGCATGTTGCATTATGGCTCAAAAATAGAACTTGCAAGTCTTGGTGTGACGACACCAATTTAGATTATGCCATGGAAATTCAGAACAGAATAGAATGCATGTTTGAAATAAGACTTTTCAGATGTTGAAACTAGAAAAATGCATAATTCAGAACAGATAAAAATTGGGCATAGAGAGAGCTTAGGTGGTTCCCCGAAGAAGGCATGAGTTCAGACAACTCATTTTTTAAAACCGTGATTTGCCAATCCGGGTTTATTATATTACGCTGGCCTAGAGCCCTGTGGCATATCGACTCAGACACTCCAACCCTTGCGGCACACTCAGGTTGGGTGTTTCCCCGCCGAGTCAATGGCGGATTCCATATAGCCCGTGGAATATCAGACTTGTAGGAGAGTGCCACCTAACTCAGAATTAATACAAAGATCAGACATTGCATTGACAAAAATGATTTATGATTTTCAGAAAGGGCCCATGTATTTTTTCAGAACTATTTCATGTATGATAGCTTGACAAAAATTGCTCTCCATTATTTTATTTGTATAAAAGTTTTATTTTGGATTACTTTGCGTACCAGTACATCTGTATTGACCCCCTCCTCTCTCCAAGTTCTGAGGCTCAGTCTAGGGGTCCAAAAAAGTAGTAGATTTTATCAGACAGAGTTACAGTATCCAGTTGGTGAGCTTTCTTTATTCCAGGAGGCCTGTTTAATTTCAGACAACTATTAATAGTTATGGTTTTTGATCTACTGGAGGCCTTGTCCCACTTGTCAGACTATGTTAGTGATCATGTAGTAGAGATTTCGCAGACGGTTTCCAAATGTTGTTAGATGGTTTTGGATTGTCCTTTTCTATTATCGAATTTACATCAGATTTATGACCATGATTCAGTTTTACTAAAATTTTCGTATTTCCTTATTTGTGTATGAATGGTGTATATGATTTCAAATTAGAAGGGCATTCGGGCCTTCGTGGTTTGGAATGTCCATCACGGCCAAGGCCTTAGTTCGGGTCGTGATATCAAGTCTTGGACATATCCTGTTGGAAGAATTGATAGGATTTATCCAACAGGAGGTTCATCTGTTTTATCAGATTATTAATCCGATGGTTCCTCCGTTGCATTAGATAGTTCATCTGTTGCATCAAATTTTTCATCTGATGGTTAATATGTTGCAACATGTGCTATATTTATTGTATCAGATAGTTAAACTATTACATCATATGCTAAATCTGTTGCATCAGATCTTTTATTCAATGGTTCTTGTATTGCATCAGATCATTAATCTATTGCATCAGAATTTTAATCTGATGGTTCATCTGTTGCATCAAATGGTTGATCTGTTACATCATATAATAAATTTGTTGCATCAGATGGTTAATATGTTGCCCCAGATGAATAATCTTTTAGAGAAAATAAAAAATAGTAGCACGATTTTGTTCAACAGAAAAACAACAATATCACCATTTTTACCAAGAAAAAGAACAGAACAAATCAAACCAAATCATTATTTTGTTTGTATAAACACAAATAATAAAAATAAAACCTCAAAAAAAGCAACAAAAAATCATAATTTACTTCGAAAAGAGAAAAGAAGAAATACCAAAAATTAGAATTTTATTCAGACGGCATTTCAAATTAAAGCAACAAATATTGAAATTGTTAACCAATACTATAAGAGAAGTTGGCTCAAGTTCCTCGTTTTCTTCAAAACTAAAAAGATCATAAATTTTTACATGTGAAGGAAGAAAAGGAACAATGAAGAATTTAAAGCTGTTGTGGACGGAAAGCAAGGCTGTCACGTCAATTAAAGGTTGAAGAATTCGAAGCTGTTGTGTCCAGAGAGCAAGGCTGTTATGTCGATTGAAGGTTGAAGTCAAAAAGAAACTCGAAGTCCAACTATTTGTAGTCGGAGGTTGAAATCGCCGAGGATTGAAAGGAGAAATTTGTAGAACTGTTGTTGGAAGAGAGTTGAGAGAAGCTATCGAGAGAGAGAGGAGAGAGACTATTGATTTGGATTGAAGAGAAAAACTCGAAGCCCAACTATTTATCGTCGAGGTTGAAGTCGTCGAAGATTGAAAGAAGAAATTTGCAGAACTGTTGGTTAGGAGAGAGTTGAGAAAAGCTGTCGAGAGAGGGGATAGAGACTGGTTGATTTGGATTGAAGAAGGGTTTGGGTTGGGATGATTTATATTTTTGAAAAGATTAGAAAGTTTTGAAAATATTAATCAAGTCCACAATTAACTTAATCAAATTTTCTAATAATGGTTGACCCTTTAAGTTGGTCAATGTCACCAATCCTTCATTCAAGACTTAAAAGACATATTTCCTTCAATTTTCTCTTGTTAGTTACCATATTCCTAAAACATGAAGTTTAACTCCACATAGACATGGAGCAATTAAAATAAATCATCCAAATAAAAATGTAAAATAAAGAAATAAGAAGAAGAAAAGATAAAACCAATTTTCTTGGACCTCTATGACAGTAGGAAAAAACTTCAAATAAAATAATTGAGTTCAAAATTTTCTATAATAAATAAAAGGGGACTACGCGCAATTGGCGGACGAGGCTTGGCAAACTGAATTCCAATTTGAAATTAAAAAGGTCACTTTTTAATATTTTATTAAATTTATTCCACTAAGTTGCCTACTTTATTTCCTTCTATAGTCTTTCCTCTTTAATTCCTTTTAACTTCAATTCTCTGCATTTTCACATCATTTTAATCCTACACATTAAAATATGATATTAGGCATAATTCATAAAATTAATAATCAAAAAGGACAAATAAAAATACTACTACAACAACAACATACCCAGTGTATTCCCACCTAACATGAAACCTTTTCCTTCGTCAAACTAACTGAATCATTTGATTATAGATGCTACCGCTTCAAATTTCTTCTTTAAATCTTTGATTTCCCACACAAACAATTGATTGTTCATTATGTTTTGTTGGTTCCATCAACATATCATTCATTGTGATGTATAATAGATATTTAACAAAGATATTAGCAACGGTCTTTTTTTGATCTAGATACACCCGACTCTTGTATCATTGTGTATGATCATTGACAGATATCTATCAGTTATATGTAACTAATTTTAATTTGTATTGAAGTTATATGTATCTTTAATTGAGTTGCTATTACATTTATCAATCCCTTAAAGTTTGTATTCGCCTCATACATAATACCCTTTACATCAATCTTTAGGTCTATCTACTAAAACATTTAGTATTTATTGAGTTATAAATATTAGAATAGCTAAATAAATGTAATTGAAAATTAGAAGGCACTTAAAAGACCAATAAATATTTACTAGTATAACCTAAAGAACTGTTTATGTCAACTTTTCTACACATAGATCTATCTTAAATAATATCAGCTAAATAAAAATGATTTCAAATAACGTAAATTACAGGTGATATTCCATCTTCCTCCATGTTGTATCATAATTGAATGTAAATGATCATCATTCACATTTTAGAAAATAGTATAGTTATTTTATAACTTTTCAATGTGAAGAATTTCAGTTTCAAATAAAATACTGAAATTGATATTTGATTAGAAATTTTTGACTCAAATACCAAAATTATTTGAGATAATTTTGGTTTCAAATAATATATGTTTGTTGATATGTTGAAGAATAAGAAGGAAAAAAATTGGTTGAAGAAAAAGAGCATATTCAGTTTTAAAAGAAAAATGGTCTTAGAGAGAATTTAAGGTGGTGATTGATATCTTTTCTTAACTATTTAAATGGTGAATTCTATAATTTTTAATATGAAATCTGTTTTTTCCTTTTGTGTAATGTGGTTTTTATTTTTATTAAAAAGGAAATTATTTTCTTATCTTTTATTTTGTTTTAATAAAGTGTTATATGTTGCAATCTAAAAAGTTTGTTTAAGTTACAATAAACAATCTACGTTGTATATTTTAATTTCCCCCCTAAATTCTAACAAGGCCTGGATGGCTGGATCCGCTTAACTAATGGGCGAACAACATGTTTCTGACTTTCTTCAGAATGCCCTTTTAGTGCAATGAGTTGAAGTATATATCATTTAGGCACCGGACTCCCGTTTTCTCCAAATGTACCATTTACTCTTTGTTTTTCCTTTTTAAAACAACATTTAGTTACATAATTCATAATTGGACTGCGTTTTTCAAAAAATAAAAAAATAAAAAAATTTAAGAAGAGTTTCAAGTAGGGGTGGGCATGATATGATATATACCGAATTACCATACCGAATCAAAATTTTTGATATCGTGGTTTTTGATATTATGGTATTTGATATGGTATATGATATACATTTTAAATTTTTTTGGTATATGGTATGGTATATAGTAGTTACAAATAACATACCAAAATATCGAATATCATACCGAAGTATATATAGTTACATAAGTAACTTTTATATATATATATATATATATACAAAAAAAAAAAAAAATTAGTATTAGTGTAAAAAAATTTAGATTTTGAAACTTTCGCTACTCTATCTTGATTGAAATGTGTCTAATAAAAGAAATTGTTTGTATTTTTTTTTTCAATATTTCTACATATGTAATGCATTTTTATGATACAATTAAGACATACTTTTGAAAAGTCTAAGTAATAATACTCTAGTATACGAATATATATTGTCAAAGTTAAATAAACTATGATTACCGATTACCATACCGCAAAATATCAAAACCAAACGCCAAAATACCGAACCATACCGAATTAATATGATATGATAATGGTATAATGTTTTTAAAAATCGAATACCAAAATTACCTTACCAAAATTTTAAATACCGTACCATACCATATCATGCCCACCCCTAGTTTCAAGTCATCTTTTTCTACTTTAAACTTATTTAAGTAGGCTTTTAAATACAAAAATATATGACACTTGAAACTGAAATTTTTTGTCTAATGTGAAAGGAACACATTTTTCCATGTGACCAGCTCAGAGCCAACTATGTACTAATTTAATTAAAGAAAAATAATTTTGGCCATAAAATTTGGCCATAATTTGGCATAATAGTAATAAATTCTTTCACATTATAAACTAATTTATTTTTGGACATTTTTATCCTTTTCATCTTAAATTTAAAATTTTTTTATTACTTATTTTATTACTCTTTCTCAATACATTAAAAACTATCTCAATACATGAAAATGTACAAATTAATATAATTTTCATAAATATGATTGCATAGTACTTATTGATTAAAAAGACTAGTCCAGGATAAAAATAATAACATAAAATTAATTAATTATATTCTCATATATCCAAAATCACTGTGACCAAAGTAGTATTATCTGAAATTTTTAATTTAACATTATATATTTATGTATCATATCTACTTAATTATGCGTTTTATCATATAAATAATTCTTATTTTTTTCGTCTTTAATTTTAAATTTTATATCTCTTTATTTTATATAGATAAATAGGAGGTATAGATATATATCTTAAAACCTATCAATATTTTGAATAACTTTTAGTTTTTTTTGTTTTTTTGTTGAAATCTAATTCGTAGTTTAGTATTACATAAAATAAGTAATTATCGAAATTTTCAACACAAAAAGTTAATTATTTTTTTATGAATTCAGTTGTGCAATTTTAATTATGCTATAAATTTTCTCATGATAATTCAAATGATTTTTTTTTCATTTCAAATATTTTCTATCTATATTTTAAAAATATTCTATCTTTAAAATTTAGAACACAAAAATTATTTGACCACAATTTTTGTGTACTATTAGAAAATAACAAAAAGGACATATAATAGTTATAATAGTGATTTTATGAAACTGATTTGAGACACATAATAAATACTAGTTCTCATAGCACTTGATTAGGATAAGCATGTGCGAGACTTATTAAAATTTTGTTTAGATTTGATAGAATTAGTTAATCAAAGTAAATATAATTACTTATTTTTTAAAATTACATTTAAAATTTACAAGCTATAAAATTGAATCCAATCATCTACAACTCTAATGACACTTCAAATACTTTGTATGTGAGATAAAACTATCAATTAATTTTAATAGTGGATATATATATATATATATATATATATATATATATATATATATATATGTATGTATGTATGT
>NC_061115.1:17932096-17965576 GCF_002878395.1 Capsicum annuum
TATATATATATATATATATATGTATGTATATATGTATGTATGTATGTATGTATGTATGTATGTATGTATGTATGTATGTATACTTAAGATACTGAAATAGCTCATTATTGGTATTAAATCAATAATAATTCATACAAGCTAAATCTTCTAATCGATAAGTAAGTCAAAAAAATAAAATTTAATTTATTCATTTTTCTCTTTATAAAGAGGTTTTCCTTCATCCAAAAATTGACTATAATTTCTTACATAAATTTCATTTTAAAATACTGAACTTCTATTGACGCCATTGCAATAAAGATATTATTATCGAACAAACATAATGTAACACTTAGTGAAATTAATTTTTTTAAAATTAATATAATTAGTTGATTAAAAACAATCAAATTTAATTGTCCATTTATTTAAATATAAATTATTGTATAGATACACTTTTATAATTATTATGTTCAGTTATTAATCCTTGATCAAGTAACAATAATTACATTTGCAGTAATTATTAATTAATTTAATTTAACAATAGACCATAAAAGTATTCCAATAAATAATGTTTGAGAGTCATAACAATTATCAAAATATTTGATCAAGAAAAAACTTAAGTTTAAATGCAGTAAAATTTTATTTAAATTGGCTATAATTAGTTAATTAAAAATAATTACATTATACTCACTGATCTATTTAAATTATATTTCAAATTTACTTGTAAGTCTCGGTAAGATTGTATCAAATCAAATCAAATGATTAAAAATTTAATTTAATTAGATCGGCAAATATATTATTGTGATGAAACTTAGTTTTTGATTTTATGATAAAAAAAAATAAATTAATCGCTATGTAGACACAATATAAATTTAGTATTGTATTTTTGTAAACTTTTTTTCAAAGAAATTTATTCGGCCTAGTTAACAACAACCTAGGAGAGTACTAACAAATTAATATTGTAGTTTTTGTGCCCTTATTTTATGCCGATTTGACAACTTATGAATCATTACTTATATTTTCTATTAATATGAGCTCTAAATAAGTAATTTTATAAATTATTATGTTTGAATAAAATTATATATATATATATATATATATAGATATAGATATATATTTTAAATGTAACTTTTAAATATTTCAATAGCAACACTCAAAATTCAAAGTATTTTAGTTATAAATTATGGTAGACATTGACATATTATAGAAATCACAAAAATTATACAATTCATAAGTGTCGACCCTAATTATGAAAATCGAGCATATATGTGCTATATTATGAAAATCTTACACCTATACTTTCCGTAATATTATACCTATTTTTTAAACATTTAAAAAAATTATGTATAAGACAATTTTAAAGTAAAAGAATAAAATAAACTATTACATTTAAATAAAATTACAAATAACTTAAGTATTTAAAGTGAAAACAAACTAATACTAATAGTTGATTTTTCCTATTAAATAATTTTTATCATTTTATATCACACTCATTAGAAACGAAAAATTTATTTTAAAAAATAAATAAATTATCCATTTGCTAACTTTTTATTTTAAATTATTTTCAAATTAAAAATAAAAGAAAAAAATAATAATTTAGCCTCTTTCATCAATTTCTCTCAGAATTAAAAGGTGTCGCATAGATATTTAGCCTCTTTCATCATTCGATTTTTTTATTACTATTTTAGTTTTTTCTTTTTAATCTTAATTTTTTATTTTACATTATTTAAGTTCTATTTCCTTTCTTTTTATTTTCCAACCATTACTTCTTGTAATTTTATGTTATGTCACATATTTTTATTATTATTTATTATTTATTTATTTCTTCATGTAGCATAACTGATTAACTACACTACTATTTTAATTATTGAATTAAAATAGAATTTTATTGTTGAACAAGGTTATAGATTCATATTTTCTTTTCTTTTGAATTAAATTACGTGGGTCATACAAAATTATCGAAAAATATTAATCAATTATTTTTATAATATTAGTTATAAATATATATATTTATTTATTAATATATTTTTAATAAATAATATATGTATCTTGAATATCAATTTAGTATCATTTATAAGGGTTAGTTGCTATCAAATATGAGTCTTACTTTAGACACAATGGACATTAACATATTGTAGAAATCATAAAACTCATATAGTTCATGTGTGTCAATCTAGTTAACAACAATCCTAAAAAGTCTTCCGTTGATGTTGTGGGGGGCTTATGCTCTCGTGTTACGTCGATTTGATAACTTGCGAATTATCATTTATATATGTTATTAATACGACCTCTAATTATTACTTATGTTTAAATTATTTTTTTATAGGCGTGGTGTCTGAGCCAACTTGAAATAAATTTAAATTATCTATTTAAATAATTTGAATAATAACAATAGTCAAAATTTCAAACACACTTTAGACATAATAGACGTCGACACATTATAGAATCCTAAAAATTATACAGTTCACATGCGTTGACCCTAGTACAACTCGAGATATCAAGACGCATTAATGTTGTAGCCTTAGACCCTTAGGTTATGCTGATTTAATAATTTGTGAATTATTATTGATAATTTTTATGAATATGTCCTTTAATTAAGCAATTTTATTAAATATTTTATTTAAATAAATTTAAATTTTATTTCAATGATTTTTAAATATAATTTCAAAATATTTCAATATCGATAGTCAAAATTTAAAATACTTTAAACATGATAGACATCGGCATATTATAAAAATCGTATAGTTCATATATTTTGATCCTATTTAACAACAACTCATGAAAGTCATGCATTGTCGTCTTACATCCTTATGTTACGATGATTTTATAATTTGCAAATTATTATTTATATTTGTTATTAGTATGATCTCTAATTAAGTAATATTATATTTAAATAAAATTTAAGCTATATATTTAGATTAATTTTAAATATAATTTAATATATTTCATTAACGGCAGTCAAAATTCAAATCATTATACACATAATAGATATGACACATTATAAAAATTGTGAAAATCACAAAATTCACATTTGTAGACCCTGGTTAACAACAACTAAAGATATCAAGACACATTATTGTTGTTATTTTGTACCTCTGTATTACGGTAATTTGATAACTTGTGAATATTACTTATATTCACTATTAATATATCCTCTAATTAAATAGTTTTAATTAATTATTATATTTTAATAAATTTAAAATATATTTAAATAATTTATAAGTCTAATTTGAAAATATTTCAATAATGATAATCAAAATTCAAAATATTTTAGACATAATAAACATTGACACATTATAAAAATCATATTTTTCATATTTGTTGAACCTAGTTAATGTTTTAAGAAAAATATTTTTATGATAAACTTTAGAATGAAATGACTTCTATATAATAAGTAAATTTCTGTGATAAATTCAAAATTTAGTTAACCACTGATGACCTTTATCCAAACATATTTTAAAGAATTATGATCAATATATAATAAAATTAGTTTTAAATTTCAATAAAAAAAAAGACTAAAGAGAAATTGAGGGAGAAAGACGAAAAGAGAGGGTATGATTGGATAGAAGGTAAAATTAAGGCGGGTCTCCCATTTTAAAGTTAAATAAATGTTCCTCTTTCATATTTAATGATAGTCATAATTTATTCAACATAAATTTTAGTTGTATTTAACTTCTTGAATTTAGAAGATAGTAAATATTTATTTATTTTTTAAAGGAAAAGCTTAGTATAGTCTTTATACATTTATGACCATTTTTGGGCCAAAAAATTATGGCAAAAAATTATGTAGTCTAATTAAATAATTCTATTAATTATTATATTTAAATATATTTAAATTATATTTAAATAATTTTTTATTTTTTAAGTCTAATTTGAAAATATTTAAACATTCGCAATCAAAATTCAAAATACTTAAATATAATAAACACTGACACATTATAAAAATTATATTGCTCATATTTATCAACCCTAGCTAATGTTTTAAAAATGTGATAAACTTTAGAATTGAATGACTTTTATATAATGATAAATTTATTATTGTGATAAGTTCAAAATTAGTTAATCATAGATGAACTTTTTCTAATAATATTTTAAAGGAAGATCAATATATTAATAATCGTTGATGAACTTTTTAAGAAAATATTTTAAATAATTATGATCAATGTAGTAATAAAACTAGTTTTAAATATTGATTTTTTAAAAAAAGACTAAATTGAAGATTAAGGGAGAAAATGAAAATGCAATGGGTGAAGTTAGGTGGGTCCCACATACTAAAGTTAATTTAATAATTTTCCTTCAAATTTAATGATAGTGCTAACTTATCCCACATAAATTTTAGTTGCATTTAATATTAAAATTTACTTTTTTTTTATTTAAGAAAAAGGTGTATGGTCTTTGTTTATTTATGACCATTTTATGGCCAAAAATTATGGCATTTAGCAGCTCCCTATGCACCACCCGTTTTACTATTAACCACTTGTAATGTGAAAGGCAACTGGAACTAAAATTAATAGAGTCAATTCAAATAGTCATAAAATAGTACTTCCTCCGTTTGATTTTATTTATCATAATTTGTATTGACATACTTATTAAAAATAACAATTAATAACATAATTATTTTATCATAATACTTTCATTAAATGATGTTTATACGTCTTGAAATTGATTTTGGAGAAAAAATAATTAATGCTAAGGGTAAAGTAGGAAATAAAATTGTCTTTTCTTGATATGTAAAAAATGAAAATTAAAAGTAGAAATTCAGTTAGAAATTTAGCGACAAATAAAATGGAACAGAGAGAGTATGCCAAACATGTGATGATTGTTGATAACTAATACTCTCTATGTATAATATTAATTGTTAGGGGTGGGCATGGTATGGTATGGTATGGTACGATATTTGAAACTTCGGTACGGTAATTTTGGTATTCGGTTTTTAAAAATATTATACCATTACCATACCATATTAATTCAATATGGTTCAGTTCTTTGACCTTTGATTTCGGTATTTTGCGGTATGGTAATCGGTAACCATAGTTTGTTTAACTTTGACAAAATATACTCGTATACTATAGTATTGTTACTTCGACTTTTCAAAAGTATGTCTTAATTGTATCATAAATACACATTACACATGTAGAAATATTGAAAAAGAAGTACAAATAATTCCTTTTATTAGTCAATTACGCTAAAAAGATATTTCAATCAAGATAGAATAGCGAAAGTTTCAATGTCTAAACATTTTTATACTAATACTAAGTATTTTTTTTTTTGTGTATATATATATATATATATATATATATATATAAAAGTTACTTATGTAACTATTTATACTTCGGTATGATATTCGGTATTTCAGTATGTCATTTGTAAATGCTGAATATCATACCATATACCAAAAAAATTAAAAATGTATATCATATACCATATCAAATATCATAATACCAAAAATCACGGTATCAAAAATTTTTATTCGGTATGGTAATTCAGTATATACCATACCATGCCTACCCCTATTAATTGTCATACTTTTTTTCTCGAGAGTTAAATTATATAAATTGTAACTAGCATTTTAAAATATAATTTCACATCAAATTGACTTTCAAAAGAAAAAATATGACAACTAATTTAAAACAAAGACACTAATCCAACGCATCTCATGCACAGAAGGTCTCAGTATTTTTAGATCGAATACTTAATATCCCTATCTTATGAATCTTATACGCCCTCATTCCCTTTAATGTGGATACAATTACCCTCATATTCTCATTCTCTCCTTCAATTTCAACTAGCAGAGGCAAATTTTGGCTTTTTAGAACAATATGAGTGCACATGAAAAAAAACATTTTCTTTGTTTTCGAATGTGTAGTTCAAGGGATAGGGACAACTTTGTCCAGATAGTACTAACTTTATATGAAAAAAATAAGATTGTCTGGAATTTTCATAATTCAAGGATATTCATGCGAGATGAAATTACAATTTGAAATTATTTGAGATAAAGTTGAAGTTTTATTGGAATATGTAATTTGAATTTCTTAAGTGGTATTTTTCTCATAAATATAAAAAATTCATAAATTTGAAAAATATCAGAATGACCCCAATTCTTTTACAATCTTACAAACATGCAAAAGTTTTTTTTTTTTTTTTTTTAAATACAATACATTAAAGCTACTCTAAAAAAAAAAATGTACAACATTTAATTTATTGATCGAACTTTAGTTCAATAAAAAGTAAAATTGAACATGTGTTGTAGTGTACTATTCTGTAATATAATGCTTCCACATAATACAAACAATCCCCTCAATGTTGAGCATGCATTTCTCGATAAAAAATAAATGCTTGTTAAATATGGATGTAAATATAAAATGATGAGTTATTTTTAACAAAATATAACTTGTTGGATCAAATTTTACATTTAAAAAAATTGAAATCATAATTTGGAATTTCAAATCAAGATTTTTTGAGACTTTGAAATTTTATCCCATGATTTGAGATTATGAGATAAATTTAAGGTTAAATTACACAAATCCTAAACTTAAGAGATTATATTACCCAATATTCCTTACCTTTTAAAAATTTACATAAAATCTCAATTTTCAACATTACTCTTGAAACATACCAACAAAATTCCACATCTCATGCAAGCTAATTTGTTTTTTCAAAGATTTCCTTTCCTAAAATCTCTTCCTAATTATCATCAGTTAAAACATCTTCCATCTCCGAGTCGTTTTTTTTTCTCTAAATATTTACTTCCCTAAAATCTCTCCCAAATTGTCATCAGTTAAAACAACTTCCATCTCTATTACTCCATCTTTTTCAAATCGTCAATGTACTACTTAAATTATAAATTTTTCCAGTTATTTCAAAAAGGTAAGTTAATTGTTTAAATGGATTTTAAGTTAATATTAAACAACGCAGATACATATATAAAAATATTAATTTTCATTACTCCAACTCAGATACAAGCTGTGCATGGATTTTGTAATCCTCTTGATACATATATAAAAATATTACTTTTCTGGATACATTTTCACAGTGTAACAGTGATTCATATGAATGATACTTTTGTTATCAATATATGGGTGAAACATTTGTTGACAGTGTATGAGTGATACATTTTACTGTTACATTATTGGTGGTATATTTTATTGACAATGTATGAGTGGTACATTTGCGGTCAGATTATTGGTGATACATATGTCCTAAATGTTTCTATATCTATTATATTTTTTGATTCATTTATAAATGAGTGATATAGTAACATATGATAAATTAATCATCTTTTAAATTGTATTTTCTCAGCACATTTATTTCAACTATAAAAATGTATCACTAATATAACATAAAAACTCTTAAAACTAATCCAGACAATATTAATATGAATCACAAAACTTTTATAAACATTTAATATGAATCATATAAATTTCAAACTCACACTCAATCAGAAATTTCAAACATCAACTTATAGGTCAAGTATGTTAAATGAACCATATATATTGAATATCTAATTCTGAAAAAGAAATCATAGAAATACAACCAAATGTATCACACATATTTCAGATATGTTACATAGTAATCATCCGCTGCCAAATAATAATTCAATTAATAATTCAGATTTCAGATGTATCACGTATTCAAATAATAATTTCTCTTTTTCTCCTCTTTTTCATTCACTTCCGTCGACAGCGTCGTACTAGTCTGCACATGAGCAGAGAACTGTGCATAAACCCCCAAATTATTCTCTAAATTCAAAGTCGAAAATTCCCCCAAATCCTTCAATTTCAAACCAAAATTGGAAGATAATTGTACTGAAAAACTCGTGCTTGAACTGCCAAAACAATAGGGTAGAGCTATTATTGTCATGACTAGGTAAAATTAGCGAAGGAAATGATTGGTGAAAAGAACATACATCCCCTTCTGCCGTTGCAAGACAAGAGTTGTCGTGATATAATCAAAAGTTCAACTAGAGAAGAAATGAAGCAATTGCTTAAGTTTCAGACTAATAATGATCTAGAGGATACAATTATAAGCAAATTAGATGGCCTCCCATTGACTGCCAAGAAAATTAAGAAGGAAGAACAAGCAATTCTTTTGTTAGAATTCAAAATGATACATATGGTTAGCTTCAAATTTGAAATTTGATCGAGGTGAATTGCGGATTTTTGGTACATAGGAAATCCAACTTGTAATAAATTAAACGTGATTTGCTCTTTATATTAAAGCAAAATCCGTTACTTCCTAAAATAAACATCTAGTCAGTTTTAAATATATTAGTTTTTTTATGTATCATGTTAAAATAGATGTATCACAATTTTAAAAAATCGAGATATGATGTAATTAACCAAAATAGTTGGGATAAAATATAATAACACTTAAACATTCTGAGATTTATGTAAGTTACCCAAATAAGATTAAGGGGGTGTTTTGATGGGCTTTTTTAAAGTGGCTTAAAAGCTAAAACCCAGAAGTAGGTAACAACTTACTTGAGAAAATTGAAGGAAAGGTGTCTTTTAAGTCTTGAATGAAGGATTGGTGACATTGAACGTCAAACATAATTAAGAAACTTGATTAGGTTAATTGTGGACTTGATTAATATTTTCCAAACTTTTTAATTTTTTCAAAAATACAAATCAACCCACACCCACAAAACTTTGCTCTCTTTGCAAATCAATCTCTCTTCTCTCTTTCTCTTGATAGTTTCTCTCTCTAACTTCTCTCAATCAACAACTTTCCAAATTTCTCCCTTCAATCTTATGCAACTTCAACCTTTGGCGACAAATAGTTATGAGTTTTTGCCCGTTTCTTTTTGACTTTCAACCATCAGTCGATGTGACAACATTCTCCGGCAACAACAACTTTGAGTTCTTCATCATTTTTTTTTATTTTCACAGGTAAAAAATTAGGGCTTTTAAGTTATGACGAAAACATGGAACTTGATTTGTTGGTGGTTGTTATTTTTTTTATGTTTTTGGTTATTTTTAGTTGAATTTCTCATCTGAATGTATCTGATACTACTGTTTTTTCAACAATGGATAAAACATGTAACTTGAATTCAACAGATGAGTAATCTGTTGCAACATATATGACTAATCAGTTACGCGGATTAGTAATCTGTTGCAACATATATGTAAGCCCTCGCAAGATTTCTAGCTTAATTAAGTCCTTTAAGCTTTTCAAGGGGTCCCAGACTTAGAAAATTCTAGCTAAGTTTCCAAACTTAATTTATTTTAAGCGTTAGAAAGTTGGCAATATCATTTCGCGACCTTAATGTCCTTTAATGGTCTATATTTTAGTTAATTCATGATCCAGAAGGTCAATAGGTATTTTCGGACAAGTTTTGGATTTTTTAGACCTCGTTTAGATCATGTTCATTGACCAAAACAGTGAGTCGACGCGATGTTGGCGCATCGCTTCATCCATCACGTCGACCAGTCAAATTTTCCTCAGCTCAAGGTAATTTCTAGTGAACCAACGCGATGTTGGCGCGTCGCGTCGGTTATTGTGTTGGTACCCTTGACGTACCGCATCGTCTGTAGTGTCGTTGGACATGTTTTTTTGTCTTTTAAAACCATATCCTTAAGGGTAATTAGGTCTTTTTCCCCGACCTTCAGCCTCATAACACGAAATTTAGCCCTCTTTTAGCTAATCATATTCATTATTTCACAATTACTCAAGAATAATAAAACCCTAGGAGATTAATTTCAAATCAAGAACTCAAGATTTCACCATTAATCTTTCCAAATTCAAGAAATAAGGTATGTAAAGTGTTCATCTAAGGGTCCCTTCCACCCTTAGAGTTCAAGACTCTTCTTTCAAAATGTTGAATTATGATTTTCATGTTGTGGGGTGAATTAAATCCATGTTGATGTGTTGTATGATTTTCAAGTTGGAATCTTTAATGTGTTTTATGAAATTATGTTAGCACGTGGGTTGAAATCTATGGATTTAGTTGATTAATGTAATCATGATGTATTGGTTTAATGTTCATGCTTAAGCCTAAAGATATGCATCCTATGTGTTTGTCAAAATTCCTAAGAGAGCAAAATTATGCATTTTGACTCAATTGTGACATAAATGGTGAATCCTTGCTATACTCTCATGTTCAAAATGACTCCCATGCTAAAGCTATGCCTTGTAATTATTTGATAAAATGCTCATAAGATTAGAATTGTGAAATTGTGTTATATTACGATGGTTTTCTATTCATGTACAAGATTGTGGTTATCAAGTGCTTCATGAAATCCCTCAATGATTGTATTATAAATTGTTGACTATGGTCATGTGTTCTAGAAGCATCATGTCCTTTTAATATTTATGCTATCGAGTCCTGGGGGTATTTAACACCCAAACATTTTGCTGTGTGCCTAGAGCCAATGTCAGTACAGAGGAATCTCAGTCTTGTCATGATCAGTAGTACTCTTAGATAGTTTCAGAACTCAATAGAACTCAGTCAATTACAGAACTCAGAAAAACTCAATAATCTCAATAAACTCAGTCTAGTATAATCAGTTCAGTGTCTATTTAGATGGGATTAGGATTCAGCACTGAGTGAACCCAAGAATGGGAACTCACCTATTAGTAGAGGGTGTGATTCTTAAAAGCAGTCCTTACGTTCCAGAACTACGTAGCCAGCTTAAGTTGAGACATCAAAACCTGTCAAATGAGGGTTGATGAGATGGCTTAACCTGACAGTTAAGGGTCTCACCGTTCTAATTTGAGAACCTGCTAGATGAGGGTATCTTTTCAGTGTCTTTATCCGTGGTACGGTACTAACACCCTTCTAACTGGGGTTATAGGTTGGACCCCAAATCTATTTAGATAAGGGGAATGTTGGTTAGATGATTATCTCCTACAATCTTAGTCTCAGTCTTCAGTAAAAAACTTAGATAGTTCTACAAATTTTTAGGACTGTCAAATATAGTCACCTAGCTTAGTACGGACCTCAGATCAGGCTATTATTAGCTTAGAGTTAGCGAATGTGACATTCCAAAAACAGCCTTCCGTACTCGGTATGGTCACTTTCAATTCTTAGTCATGTCCTTTGGTCTTACTAATGCCTCAAAAGCTTTCATGGACTTGATAAATCGTGTGTTCAAGCAGTAATTTGACATGTTCATCATAGTCTTCATAGATGACATCCTTGTCTATTCCTGCAGTGAACATGATCACGCAGACCCTCAGAAATCATCAGTTATTCACCAAATTTAGTAAGTGCAAATTTTGGCTAAGGTCAGTAGCATTCCTTGGTCATATTATTTCCGGTGATGGCATTAGAGTTGATCCCCAAAAGATTGAGATAGTGAGAAACTGGACCAGATCCATCTCTTCATCAGATATCAGGAGTTTCTTGGGTTTGGTTGGCTATTACCGATGGTTTGTTGAGGGATTTTTGTCTATTTCATCCCATATGTCCAAATTGACTTAGAAGAAATTCAAATTTTAGTGGTCAGATTCTTGCGAGAAGAGTTTTCAGGAGTTGAAGACTCGACTCACCTCAGCCAAGTCTTGGCTTTACCAGATGGTTTAAATAGCTTTGTAGTGTACTGTGATGCATCCAGAGTAAGTATAGGTTGTGTCCTCATACAATAATGTACCGCTATTTATGGGAGATCTATTGGTGAAGTGGGTTGAAGAGAGATACTACAGAGTTTGTAGCTAAATGCTCAACATGTTAGCAGGTTAAGATTGAGCATCAGAAGCCACGTGGGTCTATACAGGAGTTCAGTATTCCTACCTAGAAGTGGGAAGAAGTGAACATGGACTTCGTGATAGGTTTGCCTCGTACTCGTCGTCAGCATGATTCAGTTTGGGTCATTATAGATAGAATGACCAAATCAACTTACTTTCTTCTGATCCATACCTCTTATTCAGCCAAGGATTCTCTATATTAGAGAGTTGGTCAGATTGAACGGTGTTTCGTTGTCCATTATCTCTGATAGAGGTACCTATTTCACCTCTCATTTTTGGAAAGCATTCCAAAAGGGTTTTGGTACCCGAGTTTACCTCAGTACGGCTTTCCATCTTCAGACAGATGGTCAAGAAAAAAGGACCATTCAGACTTTAAAAGATATACTGCGAGCGTGTGCAATCGATTTTAAGGGAAGTTGGGATGACCACTTGACTTTGCTTAAGTTTGCATACAACAATAGCTATCATTCCAGCATTAAGATGGCTCCATTTAAAGCTCTCTATGGTAGGAGATGCAGATCTCCCATTGGTTGGTTTGAAGTGGGTGAGGCCGCAGTAGTAGGGCATGACTTAGTATTAGACACCTTAGAGAAAGTTTAATTGATCAGAGACAGGCTCAAGACAGCTCAGAGCCGACAGAATTTGTACGCTGATATGCACAGAAAAGATCTTGAGTTCGAGACTGGTGACTATTTATATCTGAAAATCTCTCCCATGAAGAAAGTGAAGTGGTTAGAAAAGAAGGGAAAGGTCAGTCCCCGATATGTCGGTCCCTTCAAAATTCTCATTTGCTTCGGTAAAGTAGTGTCACGCCTTAAATCCTATTGGGGCGGACTGACACTCGTAACCGAGGAGGCCCGGGAGAACCAGTTCATAACCTTATACTTCCCATGCATACCTCTATGATAATCCAAAATTCGGACAACATCATGTCGCATAAAAAAGGAAATAATCACCTGTATAAGCTCGAGCACACATATATATGTATATATAATACTTGGCCGCTGGAGCCATCACGTCTATTAATAAAACACCACCTTGACTGTAAATTAGGTTTACAAAGCCTCTAGATAATACACAAAGTTTAACTAAGGTCGGGACACACCCCGCTATATAACTAACTTCTATACAATACCAAAAGTGACTGGATATGACACGGAAAGCCCCGAAGCAAACTGGAGCTCACCAAAAGTAGCTGGATATCCTGGCTCCTACTTGTGCGGTGTATGAGCTGAGGTACCTGTGCCTTTAGCATGAAATGCAGGTCCTCCGTGGGGGACGTCAGTACGAAATATGTACTGAGTATGTAAAACTGTAGATAATCACATATGATATAGGAGCTCAATAGAAATCAGAAACAAGTGAATAAATCGTAATAGGAGTGGACCACACTTACTAAAACTTGTGACAACCTGTACATTGTATTTATTCAATCACTTTAGCTTCGTTCTTATCATCTTTGTAATCATTACTGTACTGTATTGTGACCATTAGGTTGCTCCAGTACATATCAACTGGGATCGACCCATGATAGGCTTATGCCCCTGGGATACCACCCATAAACACATAAATAGGGATCGATCCATGATAGACTTATACCCCTAGGATACCACCCATAAACACATAAATAGAGATCAACCCATGATAGGCTTATGCCCCTGGGATACCACCCGATAAGAGAGAACTTCCATCACTTAGGTCAATTAATCTTTGAGATTGTTATTTCGGTCGCCACCACATTTTTGATACTTTGAAACAATGATACATCAATAAGAGACATATAAATAGACCATCAATGCAATAACAATGAAGTAAGAACTCATTGGCACATCAATGAAGTGTTTTATGAAGTAGGAACTTATTGGTATATCAATGAAACATTTTGGAGTCATTAATAGCACATAGATCTTGTTTGAGTAACCGGATACCTTATGACATTCATTAGTGCAATAAACATGTAAGATTTGGAAAACAAGTAAGTATTGGAATGTCTTGACATCTTGTAGGGTGGAAACAAGTTCATTGGTAACGTAGGACATCATACAAAACCTTTATGGATCACATGTTATTGAATAACTTTGGAAACTTTCTTAATAGAATAATTGTTCACTTTCATGCCAAAGATATGGTATAGAGTATGATTTACATACCTGACTGTCAACCTTCAATACTAGTCCCAAATGGACTTCCCGTCTTTTCGAATTACTTATCTACAATGAACATATATAGCAATCTAGTATTAGCAACCAAACATCACAATTCAGTTATTTGAATTCACCAAACTAGTGGTTAAGTAGTAAGCCTTAATTACACCATAAAGGGTGTCACCTTAACCCTCTTATACTCCAATTACATTCACATGCCATGCATATTCATACAACATCCTCCAATATCAAGTTTGGATTCATTTATCCTTCCAACCAATCCATTAAATCAAATTGAGCCATAGGCATAAATAATCATCAATTCAATAGTATATCACCATATCCACCTTCCATAACTCAATTACCATATCCACCTTCCACAATTCGATACAACTAAACCATGCAAAATAGTCCATAACCCTATTTCCATCACCTTTCAATAGCATCCAATACATATAATCCTCTATCACACATATACATATGGAAAAGAACAAAGGCAAACAATATTCATACCTTAGAATTCATCTCTTAATTATGCAATCTTGTTTGCACAAATAATAGGTGCCGTTCGAAGCTCTCGAGATGATAAACGCAGTTATCGGATTTCTTTGGAATTTCTACGGTTGAATCAAAAGTAATTTAAAGGTCAAATTTGGCTAGGGTTTGTTCTTTCCCAATGATTGATGATGAAAATGAGTTTTTGAACTCATATACATGTATATATACACATATTCCCGTCCATAATATAATAGGAAATAACCAAAATGGCTTTAAAATTTAAATAATGTCAAATCTGTCCTTTGATGGACTGTTTTGATAAGCTAGAGTAGATCGACCATAACTCTTTGCTCCGATATCGGATTTGGGTGAAATTAGTATATTTGCAAGGATAATTCAAAGTTCTTTCATTTCATATAAAGTAGGCTACCCAGTTCGTCCTGTACAAAGAGTTATGGTTGTTTGAAGTTGACCCTAAAAATCTATTTTGATAGGCTGAATTAAAACGAGTATAACTCCTTACTCAAATATTGGATTTGGATGAAACCAATTGAATTGGAAAGAACACTCAAATATATTTCTTTTCATAGGTGACAGCTCTCCCAGTTCATTATAGTAAGGGACTTATGATCGTTCGAATTTGACCCAAAAATTTGGCTGGTCTCAATAGTTTGTGTGCAAGAAATTTTCCTGCACATTTACTATTCCCAAATATCCCAGCCACCATTTTATAGTTTCGAACGTGATCGATTATATCCGAAACCTATCCATTTTTGGAAATCTTTATATCATTGGAAAGCTTATTCAATAACCTTCGCATGGAACCATCGACGGGAAAATTTTGGTATAAATAAAATAAAAAATTAATTCCATATAAATAAGACCAATACACGTACTTGAATACGCCAATACACGTACTTGAATACAGAGTGTTACAAGTAGCTTATGATTTTGAATTGCCTTCAGATCTATCTTCAGTCCACCCAGTGTTCCACGTCTCCTTGCTTAAAAAGTGCATAAGTGACCCAACAGTTGTAGTCCCTACAGAGGGCCTAGATATTCAGAATAGCCTCTCTTTCAAAGAGATTCCAATCAAAATCCTTGACTATCAGACTCGCAGACTGAGAAACAAAGAAGTCTCTCTAGTTAAAGTTCTTTGGCGGAATCAGTCCGTTAAGAGAGCTACTTGGGAAGCAGAAGCAGACATGCGGACCAAGTATCCTCATCTTTTCTCTGCTAATCCAGACTCAGTCCAAGCTAATGGCTTTCCTTAAGCTTATTCAGTTTCATGCTCTCATTTTCCATTTCAAACTTTGTATCAGTTACCATTGTATGTTCAGTCGTATGTTCATGAGTTAGTTTAGTCATGTATTCATGCATCAGATATGCATGATCAGCTTATCAGTAATCTCAATCATGCATTCATGCATCAGCTCAGTCATGTAGTCATGCATCAGATATGCATGTTTAGTATGAAATTCAACATGTTAGTAATATCAAACTTATAGTAATGTCTCAGATGTTCATGTTCAGTAATTAGATTCAGCCTACTAGTACTCTCAGTTCAGTCAGTCTCATTCGAGGACGAATGTTTCCAAGGGGGAGATATTGTAAGACCCCACAAAATTTCTAGATTAATTCAGTCCTTTAAGCTTGTCAAAGGGTCCTAGACTTAGAAAATTCTAGCTAAGTTTCCAGACTTAATTTATTTTTAGCCTTTGAAAGTTGGCAATCTTATTTCGTGACCTTAATGTCCTTTAATGGTCTATATTTTAGTTAATTTATTATTAAGAAGGTCAATAGGTGTTCCTAGACAAGTTTTAAATTTTTTGGACCTCGTTTAGACCATGTTCGATTGACCAAAATAGTGGGTCGACATAATATTGGCGCGTCGTGTCGTCCATCCCATCGATGGTGAAATTTTCCTCAGTTCAAGGCAATTTCCATTGAACCGACGTGATGTTGGCGCATCGTGTTGGTTATCGCGTTGGTAACCTCGATGCGCCGCGTCGTCTGTAGCATCGCTGGACACATTTTTTTGTTTTTTAAAACCACATCCTTAAGGGTAATTAGGTCTTTTTCCCCGACCTTCAGCCCTCATAACACGAAATTTAGCCCTCTTTTAGATATTTATATTCATTATTTCACAGTTACTCAAGAAAAAGAAAACCCTAGGAGATTATTTTCAAATCAAGAACTCAAGATTTCACCATCAATCTTTCCAAATTCAAGCAATAAGGTATGTAAAGTGTTCATATAAGGGTCCCTTCCACCCTTGGAGTTCAAAAATCTTCTTTCAAAATGTTGAATTATGATTTCCATGTTGTGGGGTGAATTAAATCTATGTTCATGTGTTGTATGATTTCCAAGTTGGAATCTATAATATGTTTTATGAAATTATGTTAGCATGCAGGTTGAAATCTATGAATTTAGTTGATTAATGTAATCATGATGTATTGGTTTAATGTTTATGCTTAAGCCTAAAGATATGCATCCTATGTGTTTGTCAAAATGCCTAAGAGAGCAAAGTTGTGCATTTTGACTCAATTGTGACATAAATGGTGAATCCTTGATATTCTCTTATGTTCAAAATGACTCCCATGCTAAAGCTATGCCTTGCAGTTGTTTGATAAAATGCTCATGAGATTAGAATTGTGAAATTGTGTTATATTACGATGCTTTCCTATTTATGTACAAAATTGTGGTTATCAAGTGCTTCATGAAATCCCTCAATGATTGTATTATAAATTGTTGACTATGGTCATGTGTTCTAAAAGCGTCATGTTCTTTTAATATTCATGCTATCTAGTCCTGGGGGTATTTAATACCTGAAAATTTGTTGTGCGCCTAGAGCCACTGTCGTTACAAAGGAATCTCAGTCTTGTCATGATCAGTAGTACTCTCATATAGTTTCAAAACTCAGTAGAACTCAGTCAGTTACAAAACTCAGGAAAACTTAGTAATCTCAATGAACTCCATCTAGTTCAGTCCAGTATAATCAGTTCAGTATCTATTCAGATGGGAGTAGGATTCAACACCGAGTGAACCCAAGGATGGGAACTCACCTGTCAGTAAAGTATGTGATTTTTAGAAGCAGTCCTTGCATTCCAGAACTACGTAGCCAATGTAGGTTGAGACTTCAAAACCTGTCAGATACTTAACCTGATAGCTGAGGGTCTCACCGTTCTCATTTGAGAACCTTCCAGATAAGGGTATTTCTTTAGTGTCTTTACCCGTGGTACGGTACTAACACCCTTCCAACTGGGGTTACAGGTTGGACCCCAAATCTATTCAGATAAGGGACATGTCGGTTAGATGATTATCTCCTACAATTTCAGTCTCAGTCTTCAGTAAAAGAACTCAGATAGTTCTACATATTTTTTGGACTGTCAGATACAGTCACCCAGCTTAGTACAAAACTCAGCTAGTTCTATCCGAAGCAGGAAAGTCAGACACAATCACTCAACAAATAGTATATTAATTATCAGTAATCCATATTATCAGTAAACTCAGTATTCAGAATCCTTATGACTTTATTTACAGTTATGTATTTATGCATATATTCTCATGCAGTCATGTTCATATTATCAGTGAGTATAGTTCATGCATATGAACCTTTGCATTCAGCCTTACCTCACTTTGAGTACCAGTACATTCACACGTACTGACATATACTTTTCTTTGTACTATAATGTTTTATACCATAGGTTCAAGTGTACGGCCCCCAGAGTATTCTTAGCAGTTTAGACATTCAGCCAGCAGCAGTAGACTAACAGTGAGTCCTCATCATTCAAGGATATTCTTTTATTTTATTTTCTCATTAGATTCAATATTTCAGTAGATGGAGTTGGTTGGATAATTGTCCCATCAAGTCCTTATTCAGACTGTTCAGTTTAGAGGCTTTTCAGACTAGAGTAATTCAAACAATTATTTTCAGTTTTGGGTATTGTTATACCTTGTTCAAACATTGTTTTATTGAGTATTATTCAATTTTGAACCTTATGGCAGATTTTCATTAGATTTCTATGTTTATCTCAGTCATATTGGTATTACAGTATTACTATTATGCAAAGCTCACAGCAAGTACCAGTCATGGATTAGCTAGTGGTCCTTCAAGATTGTTAGCATCGTGTAGCGTCTGGGGTACCTGACTCGGGACGTTACAATATATGACTAATCTATTGCGCAAATTAGTAATCTATTGCAACATATATGACTAATCTATTACAACAGATGAGTAATCTATTGCAACATATATGACTAATCTGTTGCAACAGATGAGTCATATGTTGCAACAATATGTGGGTAATCTGTTGCAATAGATGCGTTATATGTTGCAACAGATTACTCATTTGTTGGATTCGTATTATGGTGTTGTAACATGAATCCAACATATGGGTCATCTGTTGCAACAAATTAGTCATATGTTGTAACATAGTACACTTATTGCAACATATAACTCATATGTTGGATTCATATTGCAGGTTCTATCCGTTGTAGCAATAGCATATACACCAAATAAGAAATTCCACAATGTCCAAGTGACATACGGACAAAATTTGGCCTAAAAAATTCCAAAAATTTCCACAGGGGCACAACAAATAAGTAAAATACATGAAAAAAATTTATGAAACAGGTAAAGAAGACAAAAATAATATATCATACATCAAATGCAATAGGATCAAGGGGACAAACGTTTGAGTTCTCCTAAAAACGTTTAAGATCCCTAGTATTTTAATTGCTTTCTAATAGTTGACCCATCTGTTACAATAAATTTTCTATCTGTTTGATAATTTCCAACAGATGAATCATTTGATGTAACATATTAGTAAATTGTTGATTCAAATTAAGAAATTATTAATAATAACTAAATTGATTTAGCTAAAATTAGAGACGTCTCTAAGATAATAGGACAAACATTTGAGTTCTTCTAAAAATATTTGAGTTCCCTAGTATTTTAATTATTTTCCAACAGATGACCTATTTGTTGCAACAAGTTAGTCATCTGTTGCAACAAATATTTATAATAGGTTAGTCATTTGTTGATTCAGATTAAGTAATTATTAATAATAACTAAATTAATTTAATTAAAATTAAAGACAAGTCTTTAGTACAAGACCTTAGACAAGGGGACAAATGTTTGAATTCTCCTAAAAACATTTGAGCTTTAGTATTTTAAATTGCTTTTCAACATATATCTTGTCTATTTAATAATTTCCAGCAGATGAGTCATACGTTGCAATAATTTAGTCATCTGTTACAACAGATGTCTATATTTGTTTGATAATTTTCAATAGATGATTTAGTTATTGCAACAGGTTAGTCATCTGTTGCAACAAATGTCTATATCCGTTTGATCATTTTCAACAGATGTCTTTAACTGTTTGGTCTTTTCCAACAGATCACTTATCTATTGCAACATGTTAGTCATCTATTAATTCAAATTAAGACAATATTAGTAATAACTAAATTGATTTAACTAAAATAAAATATGAATTAATAAGTTCAATTACAGTTTCAATTAATCTCATGGTAATTACACGATCAGCTAACTATGTTCGTCTTGAGTAGAGTGATTAATTGACCAATTTTATTTGAAATGATTCAAACTAAGCCATCATTAGAAATAACTATATTGATTTAACTAAAGTTAAAGATGAATTAGTAAGTTCAATTACGATTTCAATTAATCTCATGATAAAAATGGTGTATTGATAAATGATGATTTGTTATTATTTCTATTGAATAAATCTTGCTATTGATTTATTTTTTTGACAAATGAACAATCTATTTCAACAAATGAACAATCTGTTGTAATAGATGAACCATATGTTGCAAAAATGAATCAATTACTCCAACATATGAGTCATATGTTGCAACAGAAGGGTCATCTGTTGTAACAGATGGACCATATGTTGCAACAAATAGATTATCTGTTGGAAGAACTCAAGGGTCATGACTTTTCGATCATTTAATTAAAAAAATAATTCATAAATAAATAATATAAAAAAAATATGATAAACACAATTTTGTTGCTATTTAATTTAAATAACTAAATACCAAAAAGATGAAAGGTTATGACTTTTCACCTTTTTTGTATTTAAATCTATTTTTTTTAATTTAAATAACCAAAAAGTCACCAAGTTCGATTTAATTAAGAGATATAATTATTAAAAAAGAGGTGAACGATCGTGATTTTTTGCCTAATACACTGCAATACTCACTCATTCAATCTTTTATAAATAGGTCTCCTTATCTCTATCTCTTGCATAAAACCGCCATTATATCTTCAATCACTTTTCTTTCAAAAATAAATTTCTTGTTCGTCTGTTGAGGTATGTTTTATTTTCTTGTTCTAATATGAAAATTATTAACATGCATATATTTTCTAGTTAAGTTTCACATTTGTTTTTGTTAAACTACCAGTTGGTAGTATATGTGGTTGAGTGTTTTACACTATTTGTTCACATATGTTCTAGGCCATAGACTAAAATTAAATAACAACACAAGATTATTTACTATTACAACAAAGTCAAAGATAGATTGATAACAAATGGCCCATCTGTTGCAACAGATGGGTAATCTATTGGAAATGACCAAGTAGATAAAGACATCTATTGCAACAGATTGATCATCTATTGCAACAAATTAGTAATCTATTAAAAATGACCAAATAGATAAAGACATCTGTTGCAACAAATTAGTCATCTATTGCAACAGACTAGTAATCTGTTGGAAATGACAAACAATAAAGTCATATATTGCAATAGATTGGTCATCTGTTAGAAATGACAAACAATAAAGTCATATATTGCAACAAATGAACAATCTGTTGCAACATATGTGTATATCTGTTTGATAATTTTCAACAGATGACTCATATGTTGCAATAGGTTAAATCTGTTGCAATAGGTTATACACTTAAATGATCATGTAATTACTATGAGATTAATTAAAATTGTAATTATTAAATCAATTTAGCTATTACTAATAATGGCTTAATTTGAATCATTTCAAATAAAATTAGTCAATTGATCACTCTACTCAGAACGAACACACAAAGATGATAGTGTAATTAATATATGAGAATAATTGAAATCATAATTGAACTTATCAATTCATCTTTAATTTTAGCTAAATCAATGTTATTATTACTAATAATGTCTTCATTTGAATAATTTCAAATAAAATTGGTCAATTAACACTTTACTCAAGACGAATACACTTAGATGACCATATAATTACTATGAGATTAATTAAAATCATAATTAAATTATCAATTCATCTTTAATTTTAGTTAAATCAATTTAGTTATTACTAATAATTTCTCAATTTTAATTATTTCAAATAAAATTGGTCAATTGATCATTCTACTTAAGACGAAACACTTAGTTGATCATGTAATTACTATAAAATTAATTAAAATTGAAAGTGAACTTACTAATTCATCTTTACTTTTAGTTAAATCAATATAGTTATTTCTAATTATGGCTTTGTTTGAATCATTTCAAATAAAATTGGACAATTGTTCACTCTACTCAGATCGAACACACTTAGTTGATCTTGTAATTACCATGAGATTAATTGAAAGTGTAATTGAACTTATTAATTCATGTTTAATTTTAGTTAAATCAATTTAGTAATTACTAATATAATGTCTTAATATGAATCAATAGATGACTAACATGTTGCAAAAGATGAGTAATCTGTTGAAAATGACCAAAAATATTTGTTGGAAATGACCAAACAAATATAGACATATGTTGCAACAGATGACTAACTTGTTGCAAGAAATGACTCATCTATTGACAATTATCAAACAAACATAGACATTTATTGCAACAGATGACTAAGTTGCTGCAACATATGACTCATCTGTTGAAAATCATCAAACATATAGGATATATGTTAGAAAATAATTTAAAATACTAAAACTCAGATGTTTTTAAGAGAACTCAAATATTTCCCCCCCTTGTGTAAGGTCTTGTCTTTAATTTTAGTTAAATCAATTTAGTTATTACTAATAATTATTTAGTTTGAATCATTTCAAATAGAATTTATCAATTGATCATTCTATTAAGGACGAATACATTAATTGAAATTATAAGTGAACTTATCAATTCATCTTTAATATAGTTAAAATCAATTTAGTTATTACTGCTAATGACTTAATTTGAATCATTTCAAATAAAATTGGTCGATTTCGATCACTCTTCTCGAGATGAATACACATAATTGATCATGTAATTACTATGAGATTAATTGAAATTGTAAGTGAACTTATGAATTCATCTTTAATTTTAGTTATATCAGTTTAGTTATTATGAATAATGGCTTAATTTGATTCATTTCAAATAAAATTGGCCAATTAATCACTCTACTTATGACGATACACTTAGTTGATCATTTAATTACTATAAAATTCATTGAAATCGTAAGTTTATCTTTAATTTTAGTTAAATCAATTTAGTTATTACTAATAGTGACTTAATTTGAATTATTTCAAATAAAATTGATTGATTGATCACTGTACTCGGAACGAATACACTTAGATAATCATGTAATTAGTATGAGATTAATTGAAATTGTAAGTGAATTCATCAATTCATGTTTAGTTTTAGTTAATCAACATAGTTATTACTAATAATGGCTTAATTTGAATTATTTCAAATAAAATTGATCAATTAATTATTCTACTAAGGATGAAACACTTAATTGATCATGTAATTACTATGAGATTAATTGAAATCGTAATTGACCTTACTAATTCATCTTTAATTTTAGTTAAATCAATATAGTTATTTCTAATAATGGTTTAATCTCAATTATTTCAAATAAAATTGGTCAATTAATCATTCTACTCAGTATGAAATACTTAATTGATTATGTAATTAGTATGAGATTAATTGAAATCGTAATTGAACTTACTAATTCATCTTTAATGTTAGTTAAATTAATATAGTTATTTCTAGTGATTTCTTAGTTTGAATCATTTGAAATAAAATTGGTTAATTGATCATTCTACCCAGGACGAACAAACTTAGTTGATCGTGTGATTACCATGAGATTAATTGAAATTGTAATTGAGCTTATTAATTCATATCTTATTTTAGTAATCAATTTAGTTATTACTAATAATGACTAAATTTGAATCAATAGATGACTAACATGTTACAACAAATGAGTAATCTATTGAAAATGACCAAACAGATAAAAACATCTACTGAAAATGACCAAACAGATATAGACATCTGTTGCAACAGATGACTCACTTGTTGTAACAACTAATTCATCTATTGAAAATTATCAAACAGATATAGACATCTGTTGCAATAGATGACTAAGTTGTTGCAACATATGACTCATCTATTGGAATTATTAAATAGACAAAATATATGTTGAAAAGCAATTTAAAATACTAAAGCTCAAATGTTTTTTAGGAGAACTCAAACGTTTTCCCCCTTGTCTTCAATTTTAATTAAATCAATTCAAATATTATTAATAATTGCTTAATTTGAATCAACAAATGACTAACCTGTTATAAGCATTTATTGCAACAGATTAATAACTTGTTGCAACAAATAGGTCATCTGTTGGAAAATAATCAAAATACTAGAGAACTCAAATATATTTAGGAGAACTCAAATGTTTGTCCCATTGTCTTGAAAACTTGCCTTTAATTTTAGCTAAATCAATTTAGTTATTATTAATAATTGCTTAATTTGAATCAATAGATGACTAACATGTTGCAACAGATGATTTATCTGTTGGAAATTATCAAACAGATAGAAAAATTGTTATAATAGATGGGTTATCCATTAGAAAGCAATTAAAATACTAGGGAACTTAAACATTTTTAGGAGAACTCAAACGTTTGTCCACTTGATCCTTTTGCATTTGATGTATGATATACTATTTTTATCCTTTTTACCTGTTTCATAAAATTTTTCATGTGTTTCACTTATCGTTGTGCCCTAGTTGAAATTTTTGGAATTTTTTTAGGTCAAATTTTGTTCATATATCACTTGGACATTACTTCATAGGTAATTTTATAAGTATAATTATGATTTTTGTTGAATTTTTTATTTGTTATATCTGCTACTACTACAATGGACAAAACCTGCAATATGAATCCAACATATGAGTTATTTGTTGCAACAAGTGAGTAATCTGTTGCAATAGATGACCCATATGTTGGATTCATGTTACAACACTATAATATAAATCCAATAAATGAGTAATCTGTTGCAAAAGATTAGTCATATATGTTGCATCAGATTGCTCATCTTTTGCAACAGATTAGTCATATATGTTGCAATAGATTACTAATTTGCGCAATAGATCATATATGTTACAACAGATTACTAATTTGCGTAACAAATTAGTCATATATATTACAACAAATTACTTAACTGTTGAATTCATGTTGCATTTTTATCCATTATTGAAAAAACAACAGTAGCAGATACACCCAGATAAGAAATTCAACAAAAAATTATAATTTTACTTACTAAAATCACCTATAAGTAATGCCTAAGTGATATACGAATAAAATTTGGCCTAAAATATTTGATCAAGAAGCAAAAGTAGCAGTAACAACAACAATTTTCAACAACAAGAAGATAATGATGAACAAGGAGACTTAATAATAAAGAAAAAGATGATGATAATGAAGTATAAGATGATGAATAAAACAACAACAAAAACAAACAACAAAAATCGCAAAGAGAGAGAAAACTCCAATAAATGAGAAGAGAGAGAAACATGTCTTTTCCCTCCGTTTCTAGTTATATCAGGTTTTACATTGGATCGAAGTGTAAATTTAAAAACTTGTGGGTTATTTTAAAACTTTCTTACTTTCTTAATCTTTAATAAAGTAATTGTCACCTACACTCAATTATCAAGACTTGTGTCAGCTATACCTCATTTTAAAACTCTTTTGTCACCTACAACCCAAAACCCCAATTTAATTTTTATTTTGCCTTTTTTTGGGAAAGGGGGAGTGATATGAGATCAAGTTCACAACAAAAGAAACAAACAATAACAAGAACAACAAGATGAACAACAAGTGCTAGTGAATCGAAATAGGCCACACACGGCTTCACTAGTATTCAAGAGTCACGTTTTAGAATAAGAAAATGATATTAACAACAAGAACAAGCAAGTCAATAATAATGCTAGTGAATCGAAAGATCCTCACACGGCTTCACTATACATCAAGATTCCAACAGCACAAGATTAACAAGATTACAAGAGGGATAGTAACTTGACACACAATATTCAATGATCTAAGAACCCTAACAAGAGAAATGACCCTAATATTAATGAATATTAATACCAAGATCTTACTTGGACCTAGAAGAACTCAAAGAATCCAAGACCCTAGTTTCTAGCCAAGAGACAACACTAGTATCACTCTACTAGTGAGTTTTTGGAACTGGGGCTTCTCCAATGGAAGAGAGAAGTTCCAAAATATTACAAAGTGTTTTTTGTCTTCCAAAATATGAATGAACTAACTCAAAAATAACCCTAACACTATATATTTATATTTGTCCACAAAGGGAGATAACAAATGACCATCCTACCCTTGCCAAGGGGTGGCCTTGGAGTGTAAGTTTATTATACTTCAAGGCTCCTCTTCATACTTAAAAATTTTTAATCCATTGGAAGGATCAAGTATCAACTCACACACGGCCATTTGCATGAACATAACTTGGAGTTTGTGTAACTCCCGAGCTTGGCTATGTGTGAATGATCGTGAACTTGTTGGACAACTTGTATAACTTGTTGGATAGTTTGGTACAACAGTATCATCCTCTCTATATTGAGAGGAATTTGACCTCAAATTTGACATTTGGTAATCCTCAACTTCATCCACTAGAGAAAAGATCACACACGTTGAAAGTGTTGTGCACTTGGTATTTCGAGGGAAGGTCAATCTTGTAGGCATTATCATTGATTCTTTCAAGTACTTGGAATGGACCATCACCCCTTGGCATCAATTTGGTCTTCCTTTGAGGTGGAAACCAATCCTTTATAAGGTGCACCTACACCCAATCTCCCTATTCAAGAATGAGTTTCTTTCTTCCTTTGTTTGCCCGCTTTGCAATCTCTTGATTTTTTTCTCAAGTTGAAGCCGCACCTTCTCATGCAAATTTTTCATAAAATCTGCCCGCTTTATTCCATATAGGCTAATTATAAGATCACTTGGCAAAGGAGTTAAATTCAAAAGGGTAAGGGGGTTGAGGCCGTATACACACTCAAAGGGAGTCATTCCCGTACTTGAGTGTATGACATGATTATAGGCAAACTCAATTAATCGTAGGTGTTCCTGCAAGAAGTCAATTTTCCCATAATCATAGAACGTAGCATAGAACCCAAAGTCCTATTTACTAGTTCTGTTTGGCCATCAGTTTGTGGGTGGAAAGAAGTGGAGAACAACAACTTGGTACCAAGCCTTACCCACATGGACTATCAATAGTGACTTAGGAACTTAGAGTCCCTATCACTCACAATGGTCCTCGGAACACCATGAAACTTGACAGTATTATCAACAAACAAAGAGGCCACACTAGGTGCATCATCACATTTAGAGCATGGAATAAAGTGTGCCATCTTATAAAACCGATCAACCGCAACAAGGATACTATCTTGACCTCTTCTAGTCCTTGGAAATCCTAACACAAAATCCCTAGATATATCAAGCCAAGGATGTAAAGGGGTGAGTAGTGGGGTGTACAACCCATGAGGTTGGGCCAGAGATTTGGCTCCTTTGCAATCTACACATTGGCCGCAAATCCTAGACATATCATTGTGCATTTTTGGGAAATAGAATTGCTCCTCCACTATTCCAAGGGTCTTTTCGACCCCAAAGTGATCCATTAGACTACCATTGTGTGCTTCTCTCACAAACAACTCTCTCCAAGATCTAGAGGGTACACACAATCGCCTACCTTTAAATAATTAACCGTCAAACTTGGCATAGAGATTTGAACCCCTAGCTGAATCTCACTTGTCCCTACCCCATTCTTTATATTCCCTATAGATAGGAGAAAAGTGAGGGTTCTCAGGATACAATTCCTTTAAGATCTCAAAACCCATCATTTTTAAAGACAAAGTAGACACAAAAACGTGTTTTCGAGACAAAGCATCGACAACTACATTATCCTTACCCTTTTTGTAATGAATAACATAAGGGAAAGTTTCAAGAAACTTAATCCACTTGGCATGCCATTTGTTAAGCTTACCTTGTGACCGAAGATTCTTCAAGGAATCATGGTCCATTTGGATCGTGAATTCTTTAGGCCATAAATAATGTTGCCAAGTGGCCAAGGCTCTAATCAAGGTATACAACTCTAAATCGTACGTAGAGTATTTTAGAGTTTCTCCTTTGAGCTTTTTGCTAAAGTAGGAAATAGGCTTCAATTCTTGCATTAAATCCGTGCCTATACTAAATTTGCTAGCATCATATTCAACCTCAAAAGTCTTGTCAAAATTTGGCAATTGTAACAAAGGGGCCTAGATGAGCATAACTTTCAAGTCCTTGAAGGCCTTAGGTTGTTCATCTCCCCACTTGAAAGGTCGATCCTTTTTAATCACTTCGGTCAAGGGGGCGGCAATGGTGCTAAATCCTTTGACAAAACGTCTATAAAAATTAGCCAACCCGTGGAAGCTTCTCACTTCATCTATGTTTTTGGGAGTTGGCTAATTTTTGATAGCATCAATCTTAGATTCATCTACTTCGACCCCTCTTGAGCTCACCACAAAATCGAGAAATACAACTTCTTGGACACCAAAAGAACACTTTTCTAAATTAGCATATAACTTCTCCTTTCGGAGGACATCAAACACACCTTGTAAATGTTTTACATGCTCATATAAGGACCTACTATACACCAACACATTATCAAAGTAGACAATAACAAACTTTTCGATAAAAGGCTTCATCACATGATTCATTATCCTCATAAAAGTACTTGGAGCATTTGTTAGGCCAAATGGCATAACCATCCATTCATAGAGACCGAATTTGGTCTTGAACGCGGTTTACCATTCATCACCCGATTGCATACAAATTTATTGATAGCCACTAGTCAAATCAATTTTAGAAAACAAATATGAACCACTCAATTCATCAAGCATATTATCTAGCATAGGAATAGGGTGACAATATTTTACAGTATTCTTGTTGATGGCTCGGCAATCAACGCACATATGCCAAGTCCCATCTTTCTTGATATCTAGTAGCACCGAGACCGTATAAGGTCTCATACTCTCCTTGATATACCCTTTGTTGAGGAGTTCTTCAACTTGGCATTGCAATTCCTTGGTATCCGTCGAGTTGCTCCTATAAGTCGGTTTGTTGGGCAATTGTGATCCCGACACAAAATCAATTTGGTGCTCAATTCCCCGAAGCGGGGGCATTCCTTGTGGAAGTTATTTGGGAAAAACATCTTCATAATATTGCCACACACAAGAAATCAAAGGAGAAATAGAAAAATTAGTGGGGTTTGTGTTAAAACAATATGCCAAAAGAAGCATGGATGTCTCCTCATCATGATCCACGAAGAGCTCTTTCTTTCTAACCAACATCACCATATTTTATTTTCCCTTTGATGTTGAGGCAGCCCCGGATATCCCCACTACCCCACCTACGGGTTCTTCTTTTTTTTCTTCATTTTTGGATTTCTTTCCCTTTTCTTTCAATTCTCTCATCCTTTGATGCAACTCGTTCACTTGTGAAGGCAAAAGTGGATGAAGAGTGACCTTTCAGACATCCTTCTCAAGTGTATATCGATTAGAACTCTCATCATGTTTGGTAGAACTATCATATTGCCAAGGTCTACCTAACAACAAGTGACACGCTTACATTGGTATTACATTACAAAGCACTTCATCGTGGTAGTTTCCTACCTTAAACCATATCATACATTGACTTATGACTTTAATTCGCCATATTTAGTCAACCATTGCAACTTGTAAGGGCTAGTATAAAGTGTAGTTGGCAATTTCAAGATGTTCACCATAGCAACACTAACAACATTTGCACAACTACCACTATCTTTCACCAAAGTGCACACACTTCCTTTCACAAGGCATTTAGTATGGAATAGATTCTCCCATTGACTAGGATCATCTATCGCCTTACTAATCATGACACGCCTTACTACAAAGTTTGGAACCACGCACTCCCCTTTTTATGGATAAACATCCTCACAATCATCGTCGTCATCATCATCATTATGTGGCTCATTTCGGGTTCCTCTCTATCTTGAGGCTCGGCCTCATTCTCTTCTTTTTCAAGACCCACTTCCTAACCAAGGTAATACAATATCCCTTCCCTTAGGATCACATTGCGTCGGTTTGGACATTCATTGGCTTTTTGTCCCCAACCTTGGCACTTGAAATATTGGAACTCTTTAGGATTAGGATACTTGTGAGCTTCTTGTCGGGGACAAAATTTTTGGACTATTTTAGGCTCGGGCAGCCTTATAGTGGCGGGTTGGTCCTTGTTTTTGGGACAACTCGAAGATGGTTGTACCATATCTTTGATCCTTGGCCAACTTGAGGTTGATGGTCCCTTTGCCTTGAACGATGACCTCTCTTTAAGCTACCTTTCAATCTCAAGAGACGCTTGAAAAATTCCTTCAATGGTATCAACCTTGTGAAGCGTCAAATGAGTGGAGATTTCTTTGTTCAACCTACACTTGAACCGAATGATATCATGGTCAATTTGTTCTCCACGATGATCAAGCTTCAACATAAGTTATTGAAACTCATTATAATATGCCATCACACTTTGATTCCCTTGTCGCAAATTGTACAACCTAGCAAGCAACTCATGACGATAACTTTTGGGAAAATACTGTTGCCTCATTAGATACCTCAACTGAAACCATGGTGGTGGTTGTCCATCAATCAAATCATTAATAAACTGTTTGACATATTCCCACCATGTGTTAGCATAGCCTTCAAAGTGAGCTATGGCATAACAAATCTTCTTCTTCTCCGATATATCATTCACTTGAAACACTTTATCACACGCCGAATCCCAAGCAAGATACACCTCGGTGTCACTTTCACCCTTAAAGATAGGCAGGCTCAATTTGATGGTATTGATGCCTACGTCTCTCTATTGGTATTCCCTTTCTCTATACCCTTGGTATCTTCTTGGATCCACACATACCCCTCTCATCTCTTCTTCCCTCATATAAGCATTGTCAAAGGCTCCATACCCTTCATAATACTCTCTACCATATTCCTCAAAGAGGACGGGATGGTTTTGGATGTTTGGAACTTGATTTGGAGGGATTGGATTTTATGGAGGTGGTGGTCTTTGGTTTAGTGGAGCTTGGAAGGAAGGGTTCGGATTTTGTGGAGGCATTTGACGTCCGAGTCCCTCTAGCGGAACTTGAAGAGTTTGGGAATAGGTTGGTCTATTGGAGTCTCGGTTTAGGGGGTTATGAGTGGTTTGGCTTGCAACATTTAGTGGAGCTAGTGAAGAATTTGTCAATTATGGCCATGTTTTGGGAGTAATGGTGGCAGAGGAATTTCTATGATGTCCACTTGATGAAACATCTCGATTTTGACTCTCCACTTGTTCTAACCTCCCACTAATAGTCGTCACTTCTCTCCTTATGTCTCCCACTTTCGTACTCAACCTTTCAAGAGCTCGGGTCATAGCCTCAAGAGTGACCTTCATATTCTCTATTTCATTAGAATCCACGGTTTGAGACGTGGTTCCCTCCATTGTCAAGGTATTACCTACTCAAGCAACAAATAAGTTAGTTTAAAACCTCTCCTCACTCACACACTCTCGGATCACTTACACTCGAGTTCTACAAGTGTTGTAGATTGGCTAGTAACCCATGAATCCTTAAGGTTTGAGTATGCTCTTGTCCAGAGTAGATTCTTGTTTGAAACTCAAAGAATTATTGTCGGGCTAGAGTCAAGGAGTTACAACGTTTTCAAACGACAAAAGCACACAAACAAACGATGACACGAATACAAGGCTTCAAAGGACTAATTGACAACCTAGTAGGAATGTACTAGCTTGCTAATTAGTTCTCGAGTCAATTAGAAGAAACTAAGAATCAATAATTAGAAACTAGAATATCCAAATTGAGCTTAATTAATGACGTGAACAGTGATTAAGGTGATGTGTCAACATGAAATTGGTCACGGGTCCATACATTTTGTTCAACAACTTGAAGTCTTAATCTTCACAATTTTGTAATGAATGACTTTGCTTTTGGAGGAAAAGTAAAGTCTTGCAAGTTTTCAACTTTTTCCAACTCAAAAGATGAGGATTGACCTTACTAGTTCCACAAGACAAGGCTCCTTGTTTTAAGGAAAAAAGTGGTTATTAAGTCAAGGAAGTGATGTTGGCAAGTCTTTTTACAAACAACTTTACAACTTTGTCTTACAACCTTTTTGGATCTATTTTAGTCTTTATAGTTGTCAAGATATGAGATGATGAGAAGATCAAGATGAACACTACAACAATACTTCAAGAGCACAACCACAATTCACCAACAATAGCCTACTTTAAAGTCAAGAAACAACACACAAACTCAGCCTACTTCAAGTTCATCATACTACCACTTCTAGTCCACAATAACAATGTCAATATATTAAGCTCAACTTAGCTTTAGACACCTTTTGTGTTGATGAGAAAGAAGTCAACACAAGAAACAAACTAGACAAACAAAAGAACATCTATATATAAACACACAAACACCAATCTTGGACAAGACAACAACACAACACAATTTTCTCGGCCAATAACGAGATGGATAGATTTCTCTTTTTTTTTTCTGGAATTTTCAGATTTCAGCAACCTTTTTTTTTCTTTTTTTTTTTTTTGGTATTTTTCAACTACCAAACGCAAGATTGATTTTGTTGGAACAAAATCAACCACAATCTTTGATACCAAATGATATGAAACCAAGTTCACAACACAAGAAATAAACAACAACAAGAACAACAAGATGAATAACAAGTGTTAGTGAATCAAAATAGGCCACACACGGCTTCACTAGTCTTCAAGAGTCACGTTTTTAGAATAAGAAGATGATATTAACAACAAGAACAAGCAAGTCAATAATAATGCTAGTGAATAGAAAGAGCCTCACACGACTTCACTAGACTTCAAGATTCCAACAACACAAGATTAATAAGATTACAAGAGTGATAGTAACTTGACACACAATATTCAATGATCTAAGAACCCTAACAAGAGAAAGGACCCTAAGATTAATGAATATTAATACCAAGCTCTTACTTGGACCAAGAGGAACTCAAAGAATCCAAGAACTTAGTTTCTAGCCAAGAGACAACACTATTATCACTCTACTAGTGAGTTTTTGGAACTGGGGCTTCTCCAATGGAAGAGAGAAGTTCCAAAAAATTACAAAGTGTTTGTTGTCTTCCAAAATATGAATGAAATAACTCAAAATAACCCTAACACTATATATTTATATTAGTCACAAAGGAAGATAATAAATGACCATTCTACCCTTGCCAAGGGGTGGCCTTGGAGTGTAAGTTTATTACACTTCAAGGCTCCTCTTCACACTTAAAACATTTAATCCTTTGGAAGGCTCAAGTACCAACTCACACACGGCCATTTGCATGAACATAACTTGGAGTTTTTGTAAATACCGAGCTTGGCTATGTGTGAATGGTCGTGAATTTGTTGGACAACTTGTAAAACTTACTGGAAAGCTTGGTACACCCATATTAGGGAGGGGCCGGAGGGGGGGGGGGAGAGAAGGACAGAAACGACACTTCAAATTAAACTATTTTCACGAAATGGCCATGGAATTTTAATTCCACTTTCAAGCTATTTTAATTTGCTGGCTTGTTCTATACCGATTCTACACACCTTCTATATAGTTTTTTTTACATATAAATATTCTATACGAAAATTATATAGTTTCGATACACAATTTATACAATAATTGTACTTTCTTTTACACATTTAATACAATAATTATATATTTTTATACACTTTCTGTATATTTTTTTTTATATATATGTTATACATATTCATATTTGATAGAACTATAAAATTTCTATACATCTATCATATATAGATACATATTCTATATAACAATTATATCATTTTTTATAATTATATTTAATTATTATTTCTAAACAATAAAAAAGTAGAATA